>NW_007195779.1:358869-359547 GCF_000164805.1 Carlito syrichta | reverse complement strand
TAAACCTCTTTCCAGATCCAAATCACTACCTCTGGGTTCACAATTTAAATCTTTGAAGCACCTTTTAAATGCTAGTTAATGCATCTTGGCTAGTATCTGTAGCTGCTGTGCTAAGCCTGGGCATACTGGAGACTTGAACTGCTCTAAAAAGATATGCTTTTTCTTCTTTTAGCCAGGCCAGGGATTCTTCATTTCAGATTGCTCTGTGAGCTTTTGCTCAAAGACAGGCCTAGTTAGTCCCAAAGCCTGAAGAAACCAGATCAAGCTCAAGGAGCGCTGGGAACTGACATATCCTTAGGCTAGCCTGGTTTAATCTTTATAAATAACCCCAGCCTGGGCTCGGTGGCTCAGCCTGTAATCCCAGCACTTTGGGAGGCTGAGGTAAGTGGATTGCCTGAGCTCGCAGATTTGAGACCAGCCTGAACAACTTGGTGAGACCTGGTCTCTACAATAAGTAATACAAAAAAAAATTAGCCGGGCGTGGTAGCGCGCGCCTGTAGTTCCAGCTACTTGGAAGGCTGAAGCGGAAGGATCGCCAGCACCCAGCAGGTCGAGGCTGCGGTGGCTGGGAGCAGCCACTGCACTCCAGTCTGGGTGACAGAGTGAGACTCCAACTCAAAAAAAAAAAAAAAAAGCTTCTACCAGGTTTTAAGGCTGCCTGATTATTGAGGAGTTAGG
>NW_007195779.1:292171-358849 GCF_000164805.1 Carlito syrichta | reverse complement strand
CAAAAAAAAAAAAAAAAAAAAGCCACTCTTGGCTGGTTCATCAAGAGTGTCTGGACACCAGTAGGTGTTTAAAGCTCCTTAGACAGTTTTCTGTGTAGCCAGGGTTAGGGGCCCTTTGAATTAGAAAAACTCAGGCTCTGTTCCGTATAGGCTTCTGCGCTTTTCTGGTTTCGAACCATGTTATGGATTCTTTGTGTAGTTAGCTATGTCTCCGTTTTAAAAAACACATTTGGTTTTGGTTTAAATAGTTTGATTTTGGGAAATTTGCTTTTTCAGCTTTCCTGGGAGAAGGCAGACAGAAAGTCTAGAAACATCCTGCATCCCCCCAGTGGTGTCATTGACTGCCGAGTGTTTGTTCTTAGACATTCTTAGCTGCCATTCTTAGTTTCCGATCGTGATATTTTATAGGTTGAGAGACTAAAACATTTAGTTTCTAAATATTCTAAAATATTACCACTTTACCATCTGTCTATTCAGTGACACCTCTGCCTTTTGAAGTTAAACTTTCAATTAAAAGTTTCAAATATTGGCAAACACTCCTAATTCCCTTGTGGGGAGGATATTTTATTGAGTTTGTTAAAAATGTTACTTTAGTAATAGTTGGGTGGAAAGTGAACATGGAAATTTGAAATGTCTACATGAAACATTAACTTGCCAGCTCAGCTAACTGTGCTGTAATATTAACACATGTTTTATTTCCATGTCAACCTTGTGCATGTTGACTCTTTTTAAGATCACAGGTCTGGTCTCGAGGAGGAGCAGAGTGTGTTCATCGATGTTGACTGCAGACACCCAGATGCCGTCTTGACCCCCATGCCTGAGGGCTTGTCTCAGCAGCAGGTGGGCTGGGCAGGGCTGATTCAGGTTCTGTTCACTAGCACAGCTGTGCTCTATCTTAAAATAGATGAATGTGTACATGCTGGTTGGGGCATGTCTGCTGTCCGAAACTCTCTGCCAGCTCCTTCCCTTGGGCACTCCACCATAGGCTCCTGGTCTAGCAATTGAAGAGTTCCCATCAGGTATAGCAGGAGGCCTCGGGGACTCTGGTCAGTGGCTGTGAGCTTGTGGGTTGAGCTCAGGCCATTCTGGCCCTTAAGTATTTTGAATATCATTTCTGTGCAGTGATGAGAAATGTGGAAGTTGCTCACACAAGTTTGTGCTGATGGGATGCTTTATAGAGACAGCATGTGGGTGGGTGTAAGTATGTAGGTACCTGGGACTGAGATTACAATGGGAGATTTTCAGTAAGCAATGAAATGATCTGAATATAACACATTTCCTAAGATCTGATAATAGGTAGCAACGGGGGAAAGATTGTGGCTTCTATTTGCCTATCTTTAAGTACTAGGAGGAGACAACTTCAGGAACAAGAGTAATGCCAGAGCATGTAGGCGTTTAGGGACAGGGACTGATGCTTTGGGATGGGATCTGAGACCTTTTCCGGGTAGCATTGTGCAACCCATAGAGACTAGGATAGATACATAGATATGCATGGATATGCAGGTGCAGATTGATACATGGATGTGATTGTGACATAGGTAGGCAAACGTGCGGATATAGAACGTTGTCAGGTGGAAGGAAGACAGCACAGAAGGGCTTAGCAGTAAAGTCAGAGTTTTAAAAACTATTTTAAAAGATACCTATGAGCATTAATAATTAGACCGAAATAGGAAGTTTACATTTCACTTGAACTGAAGAAGAAACCAAGGGAGTTGAGAATAATGACAAAAAGCCGAGATAAATGAGGTCGTTGCCCCATGTGACTGGCGAAGCCTACTGGTCCGGGGAGATGATTATTTAATGACTGCCCTCACTGATGCTTACTCTGTGTGGCCCGTGCTGAGGCCTTGATGTACTTCACTGCAGTTAATCCTTGCACGTTCCCTTGCTGTCAGGACCTGTTTTCCAAATGAGGGCGCCCGGGCCCAGAGGAGGTTCATAATCTGAACTGAGTCCTGCAACTACTCAAGGAGGTCCCTTTTCTGAGTTGCATCTCTCTGATCACAACTCCTTAACCCCTTATGCGCTCCACTGGGGAAGTGTGCCCTGGGGAGTCTAGCTGCTGACCATAGCAGGATTGTTGACAGATTCTTCCAGAAACAAAGAATCGAGCTCTTTCTCCTCAAGTTTGCTGTCTGGTTCACCAGCCTCATCATAGCCTCTAACTTGAAAGAAGGAATTGTTTGCCGAACAACTTCTTGCCATCTGTGCCTCTGACTGGTGAACTCACTGGCCCATTCCTCTACCATTTGGGGCACTTACCACATGTAGGTCTCTACACTGGCTACTGAGGACACACCACGTGAGTGGGCTTTGGATCCGGGTCTCTGAGAACTTAGTGTGGTGTGTTGAAGCCTAAAAACAGTTTAAGTGCAAGATCGAAACACAAAGGAAACGCTACCAATGGAGATAGGAAGGCAGCCTCACAGATGAGAGGAGGCCAGGGGATCACGAGGAGGGGGTTGAGCAGACGTGGATATAAGGAGCCAGAGGCCCCAAAGGTACATTGTTCAAACCAAGGGACGCCTCAGCTAAAGAAGAGGCAGTGAGTAGGCGTGTGGGGATGAGTGAGACTGAGGAGGAGTGTGGGTCTGTAGGAGAGAGTGAGAAGGGACGTGGGTGTGTAGGAGATAGTAGTAGGGGTGTGGGTCTATAGGAGAGAGTGGGTTGGAGTGTGGGTCTGGAGGAGACAGTGAGTAGGGGAATGAGTCTGTAGGAGAGAGTGAGTCTGGGTGTGCGTGTGTGATGAGACAGGATACGGATGGGTTGTTAGTGAACAGTACAGTGCGGAAGCTGTGTGTTGGGAACATTGGGACAGTGCTTGAACTCTGCATGTTTACACATTTAAAGCCCTTGCCTTCTTTGTGACACCTGTGCCCGTGTGGTTTATTGTTGGGTGTTGGCCTTTCCTTGTTCTGGGGGTCTTTAAGGACCTGGTGCTCTCTAGAGCCCCCAGACCTGATTCTAAAGCCTTGGTGCTGCTCTGGGCGTAGCTAGATGCCTTGGGTCCAGTAATGATTCAAGCCGCGTTTCTTTCTCTGTGAAGTAGGGTGCCCCTCATAGGAATGACTCTTGACATCCCACACATGGGGCTCTGTGGTGTCAGCTCCAGGGATATGGCATGTGGGATCCTGATGATAGCAAGTTGTCAGTGTTGAGGATTTCTGTATTTTTCCATCCAGCGTCCTCTCTTGTGGTCCTGATCTACGTTGATTATTCTTTCCTGCTGACAACATTGTTCTCCATGGGAGTTTTCTCTTGACAGGTTAAACTGGGGGTGTTTGGGACAGTGCTCTCTAATCTTTTTCTTCTGAAATTGAAGCAAGGTAACAGAACTAACAATTCTCCATGTGGGACATTCTTTTCATGTCCTCTTTGGGGTGGACAAAAAGCAAAGCCTGTGTTGTTTCATGGGTTGCCATTGACTTGGAAAGTGCCCCTGATGTTGAAAGGATGCTGTCCTGTCCCCTGTCTATCCAGACTGCCTGGCAGAGGCCACATATCCAGCGGTTGTTCCCCTCCGGTGGGGCTGCCGCCTCTGCTTGATTCTGTTAGCTTTGGCAGAAAAGCCCTTTTCCATGTGGAGTTTGCCTCCATGACCTCAAGAAGAGCATGTCAGCTATGGAACCTCCCCTGCCTGTCTTAGCTGCCATGTGATTTTGTGTCAAATTTAACAGCTGAAAAAGCCTGACATCACATGCAGTTGCTGTGGCATTTGGGAGACTGGTTTCGATTTTGCATTTCAGATTATTTTGTGCCAATTCCAGATGCTTTTACCTTGTACATTAGTATCCTGTCAGGTTTTTAAGTGTGTGCGTGTATGTGTGTATACACACAAAAAGGACCTACATATACATGTACATATGCATGTATATGTAGTCATTGATTTCTTCCTTAGGAACCTTAGAAGGATTGATTTTTGTGTTACTTCTGTGAATCGAATAGTCCTTTTTGTAGAGAATATAGTCATGGAACCAACCATGTTGCCCATTGAAGCTGAACTGGATAAAAAAAATGTGATACATATACACAATGGAATATTCAGCCATAAAGAAGGACAAACATATGGACTTTGCAGCAACTTGGATGGATTTGGAGTCGATCATACTCAGTGATTTATCACAGAAACAAAGAACTGAGTTCCATATGTTCTCACTCGTAAACTGACCTTGAACAATTATAATGCTATAAGAAAGCGATTGGCAGTAGTGGGAAACTGTCAGGGGAGTGGGGGTGGGATTGCCAGTTGAGGGAAACTGCTAGGGGAGGGAGGGGCATACCTCATCAACAAGGGTATCTGCATGATCAATGTTTATATACCTAACCCTGAATTGTACCCCACATCTCTATAACAAATAACAATAATTAAAAATAATATAGTAATTCCTATGTTATTCATATTTTTTATTCTTTTAAAAAAATTATTTTACTTTTAAAATGTGGGGTACAAATAAATGTTAGATTGCTCTGGAGTCTTTAACTCAAGGAATTTCCTTTGTGAAAAAAATGCCCTCTCTTTCCACTAGGTGGCTCTGCAGTCTCTTCAAATCATGTCAGAGCTGCAGATTGCCAGGGCTGATTCTGGCATGTGTGTTGTGTGTGTGTGTGTGTGATGTGCATGCGTTCATATGCATGTGTGTGCTTGTGTGTGTTCTTTTGCATTTATGTGGAGTAGCGTGCATGTGTGTGTGAGAGATGTGTGCTCCTGCATATGTTCACACGCATGAGCGTGAATGCTGTTCAGAAGCAACTCTAATCCTCTTTTACTCTTTTCCATGATTTGGCTGACATCCCTTGTGGATTGTGTTGAGGGCGAAAAGGGTGCCAGGCGTCCTCACCAGCTTTCACAGGATCTCACAGCCACAGTCTGGACTTATATGCATCTCAGTCATGAGAAGTAGAAAATAGCATCAGTGTTTGACATGCAGACATCTCAGATCACAGCGATGTTTTGCATCTCTGTCACGAGTGATTCACCCTGTGCACTCTTAGTATCATAGGTAGATCTCTGGGTCATCAAAAGACCTATTCCTCACCTTCCACGGGCTTTCTGTTTTTGTATAACTTTAGAATAAGGATTTTAGATAAATGTTGCTAATAACATTTGTTAATCAAGAATGGAACTTTAAAAAAATATCATTTATGTGAAATGTCATCTAACTTGGCATAGGACGCATAAGGTACAATCAGTTAATTCAGTTCATTGTAACATAAGTGAACAAATTGTTTTAAGTGCTGTAATTTTATTTATCCTGTTCTAGTTATAGCTTATAATTTTAGGCTTAAAAGACAATCGTATGTTAATGGGGGAAAGTATGTTTTGAAGCTGTAATTTTATTTAATTGATACATCATTTAAAGTATTTTAAAGACCTTTGAAGGCTTCCTTATCCACAAGCCTCAGCATAGAAGTGGAATTTATCTGTAAGTATTCTGAAGCAATTTTCTCCTTTTCAACAGGTTGTAAGGCGATACATTCTGGGATCAGTTGTTGACAGTGAAAAGAACTACGTAGATGCTCTTAAGAGGATTTTGGAGGTATCTAAGTGTCATGTTATATTGTACATACATTTTTGTCATCCTTTTTTTACCTATATACTTTTTGTTACGTACATGTTTTATATACATACATGTTTTTGAGCCATAATGTGTGCAAATTTGCAAAATTCTCAAGAGAATTTAAGTATTGTGTCTGTATGTTGAGCTCAAAATTCATGACGTGTTTTGAAATGGATATAAGCTAGGTAGGTGAATGTTTGCAGACCCTTTTACCTGTGCTTCGGAGTGTCTGAACCATCTGTCCTCACCTTGTCATAGCAATATGAGAAGCCACTGTCCGAGATGGAGCCCAAGATCCTGAGCGAGAGGAAGTTGAGGATGGTGTTCTACCGCATCAAAGAGATCCTGCAGTGCCACTCCCTGTTCCAGATCGCATTGGCCAGCCGCGTGTCCGAATGGGACTCCGTGGAGATGATTGGCGACGTGTTTGTGGCTTCGGTGAGTGAGTGGGCTCTCTGTGTACTGGTCCCCTTTCTGGTTCCTGAGCTGATGTCCTGCTGAATGTGTGGTGTCTTCACACAGGCTCAGTGCCGCTCTACATGGACACCTGCATGCTGTCAAACGGATGGTTCTCCCTGGAGGCCGGGCTGAGGTTACGATGCTGGCCATGTGTGTTTACCAAAAAGGGGATAAGTGGGTATTTACCAGGGAGACCGAACAGAATGTTTTGACTATAGCATGGAAGCACAATTCTTACTAAGATATTTGCATAATGCTCTCCATGAATTTTTATGAAAAGCAAAAAAAAAAAAAAAAGAAATATTAGATATTTAGTTGGTTATTGCATATTTTGACTATTTTATGTATTAACTTTAACTTAATCACTCTTCCTTTAAGTATTTACTTGGCCAACATTTTAAACATTTTTATTTTTGAGTCGGAGTCTCACTTTATCATCCAGGCTGGAGTGCAGTGTGCAGTCACAGCTCACTGCCGCCTCGTCCTCCTGGTCTCAAGTGATCTTCCCATCTCAGTCTCCCAAAATGTTGGTTTTACAGATGTGAGCCACCATGCACAGCCTAGGAACATTCTTAACTAAAATCCAAATTACCAGGATTTCAAACAAGGATGCCTGAAAGTGCACTACGGTTGGCAAAAATAAGATCCAACCAGCCATCTAAACAATTCCTAACAAGCTTACTTAGGGAAAACAAAAATCATACAGTCATAAAATGTACCCTGTGAGAGTATTGCAGTGACCGAAAGGGGATTTTAGGACAGGCGTCACATCTTCTGTGTTCAGTTGGAGAAGAGGGTATTTGGAGTCGACATGTTATTTCCTCCTCAATTTCCCCTGTGTTCCAGTTCTCCAAGTCCATGGTGCTAGATGCTTACAGTGAGTATGTGAACAACTTCAGCACAGCTGTGGCTGTCCTCAAGAAAACCTGTGCGACGAAGCCTGCTTTTCTCGAATTTTTAAAGGTAAGCATGTGTTTCTTTCGTTTGAGTTTTAACACCTGATGACAAGTTCCATGTAAAATACTTCAGTGAAACTCCCCAGCCTTGCCTCTAAGTGTGTCATGCTACTATCAGGAAGATTTCAGCGCCCACAGTGTCCTGGGTGCTGGTTTAATGCTGGAAACGAGGCAGGTTCAGGGCTCAAGGCAGCTTTTTGAAAGTGAGTTTTATTTGTATACTCTTAGAAGTGTATTGTTGGATAGACAGAAAATCAAGATCAGACCGGAGTGACCCTTCCTGCCTGTCCTGTGGCGTGATGTCAGGAAGAAGAGAAATCTGACATCTGGAGTCTGGGTTGGAAGCTGTCCTGTTGGGGCGAAGGTGTGCACGGTGGCGGGGGATAACACAGACCTGGAAAGAGAGGGGGCACGACTCTGTTCTTCCTGGTGTCAGAGGAGAGCCAGTGGCCTCCCTCAGTGGCTTCTGACTCTGCAGTGACAGATGTGGATGCTGTCATTTATCCAGCAGTGGGCAGGTCTTCCCCAGCCACAAGATGAGTGTCAGCGGCTGGGAGAGGAGGGGTCACTGCACACGGAACCACATTCCATTTCCCCTTTGGGAAGCTCAGCCTCCTTTGTAGGAGGCCTCATTTGCATTATAAAGTCTAGGGACAAAGCTGTTCCCACTGGGACACAGGGCAAATGTTCTCACCAGCCACTGAGTCTTCTCCCCTGCCTCACATCACTTCACTCAGCGTGGGGGGGAGGGTCCTTGCTCCTGCCTGGCACCAGTCATGGAGCTGAACCACACGACGACTGTCCTTTTGCTATGGCAGCATTTCTTTCTTCTGGGGGACCTGAGTTAATAGTTCCTTTCCTCTGAGGATGTTGCGATGGTCTTTCTGAGCGTTCCAGCTGTGGCTGTGACCATAGTGCCCATTCTCAGCTCACCAGCTGTCAGGTGGTCTTAGAAGATGCACTCTCTGATCCCATCTTGGAGCCCTGGGGTCTGAGCTTCCCAGGGCGGTGCCCATGGGGTTGAGTGACTAGGGCAGCCCCTTGCCGAGGGTACTAGAGACCCCCCCCACAGGTGCAGCCCCAGGAAGTAAATGACTTGGCTTCACCTCTGTGCTCAGAGGCAGCTGCCTGCCCCTAGGACTCCTCCCGCCTCTCCTGGGGGTAGACTGTGGCCAGAGTGCCAACACCTAGGGGCAGGCCCTGGCACACCCACCCGGCGACTTCTTCCCCGCTGAGAGCCAAGCTTCAAGGGGTGTGGCTCAGCCTCTCCACAGGACAGTGGAACTGGAGCAGGGTCTCCCCTAATCCCACAGGTACAGAGAGCAATTGGGTGAGATTTCCTCATACAACTGGAGACAAGGAACAGCTGGTCCTTGAACAGCCAGCCCTCCTACCCCCTTGTTGCGAGTCATAGGGAGAGACAGCCAGACAGGGAGGGCACGTGACCCCGCAGTGTGGTGACCCAGTGCCTTCCCTTACAGCAGGGCCAGGAGTCGAGTCCAGACCGGACCACACTCTACAGCTTGATGATGAAGCCCATCCAGAGGTTCCCGCAGTTCATCCTCCTGCTCCAGGTACGTGACCTATTCTGACTTTCCTTTGCCGGGCCTCTGTCTCTTCTGTTCATTTGAAAATGGCGTCTATTCGTCCTTGTGATGGTGGCGCCTCCCCGGCCGTTTTAAAGGATGACCTAAGCTGGGTGTGGTGCCTGTAATCCCAGCACTTTGGGAGGCCAGGGTGAGAGGATATCCTGAGCTCAGGAGTTCAAGACTAGCCTGGGCAACATGTTGAGACCTTGTCTCTATAAACAGTAAAAAAATGGGCTGGGCACGGTGGCTCATGCCTATAATCCAGGCACTTTGGGAGGCCAAAGTGAGAGGATTGCCTGAACTCACCAGATTGAGACCAGCCTGGGCAACTTGGTGAGACCTCATCTCTACAATAAATCAAAAAATTAGCTGGGCATGGTGACGCCTGCCTGTAGGAAGGATCGCCTGAGCCCAGCAGGTCGAGGCTGCAGTGGCCAGGAGCATGCCATTGCACTCTAGCCTGGGCGACGGAGTGAGACTCTTGACTCAAAAAAAAAAAGTGAAGAACGACCTGAGACTGGGTAATTTATAAAGAAAAGAGGTTTATCTGGCTCACGGTTCTACATGGTTCCAGCATCTGCTTCTGTACCTTCAGGAAGTTCCCATGGTGAAAGGTGAAGGGCACAGGCGTGTCATGTGGTGAGAGTGGGAGCAAGGGAGAAGAGGTGCTGGGCTCTTTAATACCAGCTCTCGTGTGAACTCATAGAGCAAGAGTCACTCATGACTGAGAATATGACACAAGCTACTTATGAGAGATCAGCCCTGTGCCCCAGACACCTCCCACCAAGTCCCACCTCCATACTGGGAACCACATTTCAACTTGATATTTGAGGGGTCAAATGTCCAAACTCTCCCATCTCCCCATCTCCTCTCTAGATGATCATAGGAGGTCGGGGGTGGGGCAGTGGGAGCCCTGCAGAGTCCTGCTGTCACTGTCACTGGTACTGGGGAGCCACGGAGCATGGTCACCAGCAGTCAGAAAGATCACTGCTCCCTTTGCCCACGTGCCCAAGTCTGCTTTAGAGTCACGTGGAAGATGATTCGCTCCCCTGCCTAGAGGGGCAGACAAGCTTGGAAAGCTAAGAATAGATGTAAACAGACTGTGCCAGTCATTGATTTCCTCAACACCCCCGAGGGACTCTGTGTGTTTTTAACTAAGAATTCTCAATCAGGTACCTGCATGTGGTTAGAAAGAGAGAGCCTGCTTTCACTGCGGCGTGACACGTCGCAGCAGGAGGACTCCCTGTGCCTGAGGCCAAGCATGCTTGCCCATTTGTGGGAGCCTCCCGGACTACTCCGGGAACCCCATGATCCCGTACACTGCACAGCTGGGTGCATTCCTTATTTAGCAGGTAGCGCCTTTAGAAAGGACATGTCGGAGGAGCGTCCATGCCGGCCCTGGCATGTTGGCTTCTCAGCAGTTACTCTACTTACTTTTTCATGTTAAATCTGCTGACGTTGCGGGGGTGTGCCTGCTGGTTATAGCTGTTAAAGTGCACTGGTAAAATCTTCCTAGAAATGAACTGGCATTTGGGAAACAGTGCTAAGTCCCCTTACACCAAGTCTCACTCTGTTGCCCAGGCTGGAGCGTGGTGGTGCGATCAGGGCTCACTGTAGCCTCGATCTCCTGGGCTCAAATGATCCTCCCACTTCACCCTTCCAAGTAGCTGAGACTACAGGTATGCACCACCACTCCTGGCTAAATTTTTGATGTTTTTGTAGAGACAAGGTCTTGCAGTGTTGCCTAGGCTGTTCTTGAACTCCTCCAAGGCTTCAGCGATCCTCCTGCCTTGGCCTCCCGTACCAAAATTTTTATCTCTTTTCTAACCAACAAAATCTGTGTAAGACATACTTTTGAAATAAAAGTTATCATAAACGTACGAAAAAGGATACACACTAAAATATCCATGTTGGCTACTTTTGTGGTGAGGCTTATGGGTCGTGCTACTTTTATTCTTTTCTCACTTCTATTTTCAACATATGTACAGCTGATCTGTATTTGGAGTATTAATAACAAAAAGTATTTTTTTCTCCTAAGATCAAAACTCTCAAGCATATGCATTGTTCCTTCAGCTGACAAATCTTTACTGAGCTCTAACATGCGTGAGACGCATAGCTTCCAGGCCCAGGCATGAAGAAGGAGGTTTCTCACGTGAGGCAGGTTGAAGTTTGCCAAGGAAGCAACGTCAGTTAGGGAGTTGTTTAACCATGACTGGGGTGCTGGGAGGGACCATGGGAAAAGTATCATTGCTGTGTGAACTATGCAAGCTGAGTATTCTTAGTGATGTATCAGTGGCTCCTTTGGTCATTACTGGTCATCAGAGACCACAACAACCACTAACTGTGTTTTGAGACCACAAAAGTCATTGGGTTTTTATGATACGTCTGAGTAGTTATAAAATTTTTTAATTTATTAAGTTTGGATATAATTTTCAAGCTAGCTTGTTAGCCTTTGGCTAAGTGTTAACAAATAACTGCAAACCTTTTGCCCGGGTTTTTCCTGAAATATGTTCTTTTACACAGAAGGGGTAGAAGGGGCTGTTAGAAATAGACAGAAGAGAGCAAAGCCACGGGGAGAAGCCCCGCCCCTCCTCCATGGTCACCAAAGAGAGCCACATGACATGCCTTCCACCCATATCAGGTGGCTCCCCCAGCCTGCACGGTTCTTCAGGACCCCATGGAGAAGGGTGGCATGCCTTTCCATGGGGTAGGAAGGAGGCTCAGGGAGGCGAGTGATTCTCTGGGGCAGTGCAACTTAGCAGGTACTGGGCTCCCAACTCTCATCCATGCTGGCCACAACCCAACAGGTGCGGCAGGACCTGGGGATGTTAGCAGCCCATGGGGACATCACAGGAAAGGGCCGGCAAGGGCCTGCATGCCTGGCTATCGTATGCGCTCAGTTTTAAACATCCATCTTTGTGAGAGTCTTTCACTCTCTCGCTTTTTAAAACTTGCCTCTAAACACTTAAGTTCTCAGAGGAAGAACATTCTTAAACTCAGAATTACAGTTATAATGGACTCAAGAATTTTGGTTTAGAAACACTTTTCAGCTTGTTCTTCCAAGTTGTTGCCTGTAAACTTATTTATGTGCAGCGGTTTCTTCCCTCCTCTTCTCCCCACCCTCACTCTGAGACCTCGTGAGACCCTTCTCAGAATTTTCCACACAGGGTACTTTGCCTTGTGAAGTGGAAAACTGTCTTCACTTGATGGGATGTTGCAGCTCAAAACCAAGCACTTAGGGGCATTTGATGACCTGCTGGTGTGTCCTGGAGAATTCTTCTCAAGGGGAGCAGGGTGGGTCCACATTGCTTTGGAGAAGGCATAGTTAGAGGCAGAGACAAGGCAGTGTCTGTCTGGAATAGCTATATGGGTTCCTGAAGCCCAGGTATGGGTGCTCAGGTCACCTGGGATTGGGCCAGTTGACAAGTGCTAGTATGCACCCTCCCTCCTGCCTTCTGCTGTGGTCCATGTGCTCAGTGTAGGTGGGCGGGAAGATAGCACGAATGGGCCGGGACACCCTTCCCTCTTCTTCCAGAGACTCCCCTAGTCTTTGTTCTTTGGTCCTGACTGCACTGTGTCCTCTTAAGTGCTCCCAGACCTTCTTCCTAAGATAGTCGCTGTGAAGCTGCAGCTGTTCTCAGCACGTGCAGGGATGCTAGCTCACCCTGGCTTTGCTGGGACTGTCAGTTTCTCACATGGGATCCAGAAACATCCATTCGCCTCATGGCCTCTGTTTTGCTTTCTCCCAGTTGCCTTTTTTTTCCTCCCATGTTGTTTCTGGTAACAACAGCAATGAGAAACTTCCATTTTCTCCCTCTCAGGCCTTCCCGTGGAGTCTGCAGCCTACTCTAGACTTGGTTCCACCATGTGCCAAGGTCTTAAGCTCCATCATGCTCCGATTCCAGGGTGGCACCATCAGTCTGTGATGTTGGCACCAGGACTGGTTTTTTTTATTTTTTTTGAGTTGGAGTCTCATTCTGTCGCCCAGACTGGAGTGCAGTGGCCACTCCCAGCCACTGCAGCCTCGACCTGCTGGGCTCCGGCGATCCTTTCGCCTCAACCTTCCAAGTAGCTGGAATCACAGGCATGTGCTACCACGCCCAGCTGATTTTTTGATTTATTGTAGAGATGAGGTCTCGCTGCCCAGGCGGATCTCGAACCTGCGGGTTCAGGCAATCCATTCACCTCAGCCACCCAAAGGCGCGGGATTACAGGCTGAGCTACCGAGCCCGGCTCAGGACAGCAGAATGAAGTGGAGTGTGTTCGGAGCTCTCCTCCTACCCCCCCTGTCACCCCCCCACGGTGCCTTTACTGCAATCCATGAGCCCACATTGATGTGTCATCACCCAGGGCCACAGCCACACAAGACTCACTCCTGGCCCGGGCCTTTCTGTGGGTTTGGACAAATGTTTAATGACACGTGTCCACATCATAGCGTTCTACAGAGTCATCTCACTGCCCTACAGGTAGGTCCCTTTCTCTCGTGGGTGGGGGCCACAGAGCCTGCTGGGGGAGTTGCCTTGTGAGTGCCACAGTTGGCACTGCAACGGTGACTCATTTGATGCTGGGAGACTGATTTTTTTGAGACAAGTCACTGGACCCTCTGCCAGGGTTCATTGTTGATTCCACTTAAGAACAGTCTGTCATCGCCTGAACACAGCTACAAGAGAGCACAATATTTCTGCAGTGTGGCAGTTCATGTGCAGCATGTCCTTTATTGTATAATGCTATTTTTTCGATTTTGTTTTTGCAAAGGGAGCTGTTCAGATGTTCAGCCAAGTTGTGACTCACGTGTTTATCATCCTTTCCCAAGCACTTATTTTATTTCCCCCAGAATTACTGATGGCAGCACTGTCCTTCAGCTGTCAGCTTGTGGGGCATGTGATTACGTGTTGGAGTCAGGGTGTGCGCATGGTGACCACCCACCTCTTGGCCTTGTCACTCGCAGGACATGCTGAAGAACACCCCCAGAGGACATCCTGACCGGCTGCCTCTTCAGATGGCACTCACAGAGCTTGAAACATTGGCAGAGAAACTAAATGAAAGAAAGAGAGATGCTGATCAGCGCTGCGAAATCAAGCAGATAGCAAAGGCCATCAACGAACGCTACCTGAACAAGGTGGAGAGAGTTTCAGCTCTATTCCCAAGTCAGCGTTGCTTTGCACTAACAAGCCACTGCCGTCCAGCCACTTGTAGTTTACCTGGGGAGACGTTTTTGATAATTTCTGTGGTCCAGAGCTAGTTGGAGTGGAGGAGCTTTTTGGGCGTGTCATGTGATTGCTGGATACTGTATACAGGACCTTAGCAGTCTTTGTGTCTATACTTTATTAGGAAAGCAGGTCATAGATTCTCAGATGGATCCATGACTCCCAGAAAGGTTAGGAGCAATACTTTTTAGCTTAATTTTACTTTCAAAATGCTGCATTTCATTTCAGGTAGTAGTAATTGAAGTTCAAAACTTTTGCTGGTGTTTTTGTTCCCACCTATGCATGGTCTGGGTTGTTTTGCTCAGACACAGCAAGCAGTGAGGACCCAGGACAGTGTGGAACCCAGGAGAATAGTCCATCTGCAAGGGCATGGTTCAGCTTCATGTTGACAAAGCCATCTTCCTGCAGGAGTGTTCTCACTCTGTGAGGGCTTTCTATCTCTATTTAAGACCCTGGTCCCCGGGGAGATGTTAACTTAGATGAGCTGTGTTAAATATTGAGCATAATACTCTCTGTTGCTAGAAATCTCCTTTTGATCTTGTCAGTAGGAGTAATTTCCTACCTTACAATGACATTCAGAATTTTACTATGAGAACTTTATGGTGATACCTTTTTTTTTTGAGTTGGAGTCTCACGCTGTCACCCAGACTGGAGTGCAGTGGCCACTCCTGGCCACCGCAGCCTCGACCTGCTGGGTTCCGACGATCCTTCCACCTTCCAGCCTTCCAAGTAGCCGGAACTACAGGCATGCGCTACCACGCCTGGCTGATTTTTTGATTTATTGTAGAGATGAGGTCTCGCTGCCCAGGAGGGTCCCGAACCCGCGGGCTCAGGCAATCCACTCACCTCAGCCTCCCAAAGGTGCGCGATTACAGGCTGAGCCAGCAAGCCTGGCTTGGTGATACATTTTAAGCCACATTTTCCCCAATTCTCCAAATGATTTATGTAGGAACTTGTAAAAGTAGAAAATTGCATTTGATCATTACTCGTGATATAGCTTATGTCATTTATAGTCATGCTCCCTGTAGTAATTGAACACAGATGCTATGGTAGAGTGAGCCCAGAGGCCCAGGATGCCATGATACAGCCTCACTGAATGTCACACCAATACGCGCAGGCCTCCGTGTTCCTGTGAGCATGACTGGGGAGCCATGCAGCGATTGCTTGGAGCTGGCAGCCAGTGTAGATTTAGAGTCAGAAGGCGTAGAGCTCACCTGGGCCAAGGATGCTGCATTTTCTTTTCTTTTCTTTCCTTTTTTTTTTGAGTTGGAGTCTCACTCCATCGCCCAGGTTGTAGTGCAGTGGCATGCTCACGGCCACCCCAGCCTCGACCTGCTGGGCTCAGGTGATTCTTCTGTCTCAATCTTCCAAGTAGCCAAGACTACAGGTGTGCAGTAGCACATCCAGCTAATTTTTTGATTTATGGTAGATGAGGTCTTGCTATTTTGCCCAGCTGGTCTCGAACCTGCAGCCTCAGACCATACACTCGCCTCGGCCTCCCAAAGTCCTGGGATTACAGACCGAGTCGCCGAGCCCGCCAAATGCTGCATTTTCTGTTGGACTAAACTGTTCTAAGAAGTGTGACTTCCACATACTGTATGGTTTTCTTGATTGCTATAAAGAGTCTTTCCAAAGAGCTGATGCGTTTGGCTCACTGAAGTAAAACATGGCATGCCTCGAGAAGTTAATATGTTACTTAATGATGCTTACTTTGGAAAAGGTGAAATTACAGAATAATTCCTTCCACTTGGAGCTGTTCCTGGTTGACCTAGTGATCTAAAACACAGAATGTCCGCTTGCAATGAGAGTCGGGTGGTCAGAGTAGTCATGGTGATGATAGGTTGAAAGAATCGAGGCTTATAGCCATAGAGATGTGTTCTCAGGGGAGAGGGAGAGCCTTTCACATGTGGAGTAGCTGAAAGCACTGCTGTCTGTAAAATACTTTGTCTGAAAAGAGGTCATTCTCAGAACTGCATGGTCTGTGGAGGAGCGTGGCACGGGAGGATGTGGATTCTCTTTAAAGGGAAACATCAATGCAGCTTTAACACTGTACACTAATATAATTTGCAAGACTTTTTCCTCATCCTTTTTTCTTTGCTGGGTAAATGCCACTGTGATCCCTGTGTCAGGTGTTGTTTTGAATGTCTAGCTTCTCAGCAGTGGAAACCGGTACCTCATTCGGTCCGATGACATGATAGAAACAGTGTACAATGACAGAGGAGAGATTATGAAAACCAAAGAGCGCCGGATCTTCATGTTAAATGACGTGTTGATGTGTGCCACAGTCAGCTCACGGTAAGAATGCACTTAATTCACCATACTAGTCTCATAATTACGTGCTCCATGTGTCTAAGAACAAGTGAACGACTTCATTAATTTTCTCATTCAGACTCAACTTATTCTTGTGCTGAAACTTCGTCCTGTGGTCAAGGGAAACTGTATAACAAACAAGCTTATTTTTAAGCAGATTTAGTGTGAGCCACCAAGTCACTGCTGATAGAAATTAGGTCCATACAGGTTTATTTATACTTTCAACAAGGCTGCTGCTGGAGCTGGAAACTAAATTGAGTTTCTTTTATAACTCCCCTAAATTATTTTATGGTTTCTTTTTTATTGTTTAAATTTCTTTCTCATTGCTTTTCTATAGATACATTTTTGATAAACACTTTTCTTATATCGTTAAATGGGGTACATTCACTTTTAGTGTAACACATAGAACATTGTAGTGAGTTGAGGACGTTTGAGAAGCGAAAGAACCTTTAAATATAGGTGGCTTGTGAGGGACTTGGTATAAAACCACATGTGACACTCTTGGTACCGTAGAATATAGCACAGTCTAAAGTGGTGCCGCTCATAGTGTCTTGCAAGAACCCATTGTCACATCTTTAGGCATTCTGGGAGCCAGTTGCCAAACTGTTGAATTGGCCAACACGAGTCAGGAACCTCTCCCCCTATGGGGATGGCTGTTAGGCATGCTGGCCCACCACTGCACTTGACCTTTTCATACCTGTCCTCCCCATTTATCAGCTCCAGACACAGCTGCCCTCTCATTGCTCAGAGTCCCAGGCAGGAGGGGCGTGGATCCGTATGTGGCGCTCACCACATGGAGGCCTGGGGGACGTCTTGGAGTGGTTTCACAGCTGCGCCTTCTCATGACTTTGGGACACTACCCACTCTCTCTAAGACTCAGGCTCCACGTCCATAAAGTAGGGTAATGATAAGAATAACCAACACTGAGGACGTGACCCCACAGGGTTCCTGCAGGGAATAGGTGGAGGCGTCGCTGTCTATGGTGCCTGGCAGCGGAACTGCCCAGAAGCCACAGATTGTTACTGATGTTTCTCCTTGCCCTCACTTCTGTTGTGGCAGCTACAAATTATGTCCACAAAACATGTCGATTCCGATGGTCTCCCTTCTTTGTTTGTTTGGCTCATACCCATGGCTTGGCCTTCATCACTGATGCCCGGCAGCAGCCACAAACGGGTTGCTTTCCATGTGCAGAAATAGGAAGCGGGGGCATCCTACTTTGGAGACGAGCCCACGAAGGGAGGCTGTGAGAGGTCGTGCCTGGGAGTTGTCCAGGTGTGTCTGCTCTAGAGAATGTTAGAATCACGACTATCAACAATAAGGCACTTCAGGTCAGGTGCGGTGGCTCACACCTGTAATCTGAGTGCTGTGGGAGGTGGAGGTAGAAGGATCACTTGAGGCCAAGAGTTCAAGACCAGCCTGGGCAGCATAGTGAGGCCCTGTATCTACAAAAAAATTTAAAAATTAGCTGGGCCTGTAGTCCTGACTACCTGGGAGGCTGAGGTGGGAGGATCACTTGTGCCCAGGAGTTTGAGGCTGCAGTGAGTTGTGATGACACCATTGTACTTCAGCCTGAGCGACAGAACAAGACTCTTGTCTCTTAAAAAGAAGAGACATTTGTACTTCTGTTTTCCTAGTGTTCTGTTATGAGGTGTTTCCTGCAGGGTGGGCACTCATATTTCACAGAATGGCTTCCAAGAGTAACTATCCCAGAAACTCCCCCTTTTCCCAGGAACACCTGCTAGTTCTTGGTGGCCTGGCCTTGGGGGCGGCTGAAGCCATCCCAGCTCTTTACTTGTTGGTTGGGACCCTGATGCTTGTCCTGCCTACCTCAGAAGTGTAGGGGCAAGAGGCAGAATTATTTAAGTGAAACAGCCTTGTAAGCAGCAGAGTCCTGTGTAGACATTATTATTCTCAGTGTATCTTTCCTCATGTGTAGTCAGTATTTGTCTAACCATGGTGGGAGGGCTGGCCACTGCTCCACAGCCCCAAGGTATCAACGGGTGGCCAGGGTGCCAGCTCCTAGGGTTGCCAGTGGGGAGGGCGGGCAGATCTGGCCCTTTTGCAGCTTTATGTGGATTTAAAATTCTCCAGCTGACAGAAATGATGAATGAAAATGGATATTTTATTTATTTACTTATAAATTTTAATAGAGACCAGGTCTCGCTATGTTGCTCAGGCTGGCCTTGAACTCCTGCCCTAGCCTCCCCCCAAAATGGATTTTTAGAGTAACTTGGCTGTTATTTACTGCCAGAGGTATTTCTTTTTTTGTTTGTTTTTTGTTGTTGTTGTTTTTAAGTTGGAGTCTCACTCTGTCACCCAGACTAGAGTGCAGTGGCCACTCCTGGCCACTGCACCCTTGACCCACTGGGCTCCCGCAATCCTTCCACCTCAGCCTTCCGAGTAGCCGGAATTACAGGCACGCGCTACCATGCCCGGCTGATTTTTTTGATTTATTGTAGAGATGAAGTCTCGCCAAGTTGCCCAGGCAATCCACTCACCTCAGCCTCCCAAAGCGTGAGATTACAGGCTGAGCCACCGAGCCTGGCTCCAGAGGTATTTCTTAAAATATTGCCTGTTCCTCTCCCATGATGCCATGGTTTGAAGTGTTTACAAAGTGCACTAGCATGTAACTGCTCCTTTCCCACTGACCTGTCCTCAGTGGTGAGATGAGCACCCATTGTGACTAGGCTGAAGAGTTAAAGTAGCCCCCAAGGACCCTTCAATAGCCTTAGGGGGATATCAAGTTTACAAATCTCTCTAGGAATGGAAATTTTATTTAGATTCAGAGAGGAGGTATATGCATTTTGGTAAGAGTTCTTGGGCATTTCTATTTGTTTTTAATTAAAGGCACCCTCTGATTCATAGCACGACTTATTTTTCCTCTTACTGTGTCTGAATTGTTCCTCCTCCGCTGTCCCTGTCCATGTGGACTAGAACTTGTCATAGAGGGTCAGATTCTTGGTGTGGGAGGGAGTTGGGTCGCTTGGGTGCAGGGAGGGAGTTGGGTCACTTGACTCCTGATAAATATTTCAACTTAAAGTATAGTATGTGTTATACTTGTGATTCTTGTCTGCTTTTTGATTTTGAAAAAACACTACCTTAAAGAAAAGCAAAACGTTACTATCACCAAAAGTAGGAATAACATTTGCTGCAGGAGGGTGGCGTTTTCCTGGGCACGTGGGGGACTCTGGGGTGCTGACAGTGTGACAGTCTCCACCTGGGTGGCAGCTACACAGGTATTTGCTCTGTTTTACTAGACTGTACATGGGTGTTTTGTGTATTTCTCTGAATATGTGTTCTATTTTATAATAAGGAGAAAATAACTTATGGATGTCATGGGTTTTTTTTCATATAAATATATATATTTTTCAAGTCAGACTCTCACTCAGTTGCCCAGGCTGGAGTATAGTGGTACGCTCATGGCCACCGCAGCCTCGACCTGCTCGACTCAGGCGATCCTTCCGCCTCAGCCTTCCAAGTAGCTGGCCACCATACCCGGCTAATTTTTTTGATTTACTGTAGAGATGAGGTATATCCAAGTTGCCCAGGCTGGTCTTGAACCCATGGACTCAGGCAGTCCTCTCGCTTCAGCCCCCTAAAGTGCTGGGGTTACAGGTGTGAGCCACCACACCCAACCCCATATAAATATGTATATGTATGTATTGTGTGTGTGTGTGTGTGTGTGTGTGTGTAGGTGTCTCACTCTGTTGTCCAGGCCGGAGTGCAGTGGCACACTCACAGCCACTACAACCTCAACCTGCTGGGCTCAGGTGATCCTTCCACTTCAGCCTTCCAAGTAGTTGGAACTACAGGCACACGCTACCACGTTTAGCTTATATTTTGATTTATTGTAGAGATGAGGTCTCACCAAGTTGTTTAGGCTGTTCTCAAACTCCTAGGCCAGGCAGTCTTCTCTCCTCAACCTCCAAAAGTGCTGGGATTACAGGTTTGAGCCACCGTGCCTGGCATAAAAATTTTTCAATTGTGGAGTATAAGAGTATTATTTAATTCTATTAAAATGATTATTATGTAATCATTGAGTAAAGAAGAATTTTAGAGTTAATGCTGATAGAACAATCAGAACATGTGTCTAGCCACATAGGAGATGTTTCCTGCTGATAGACTTTTCCAGAATGCCTGAGCATCTTTGGTCAGATAGTCATCAGTGAGCATCCAGTGTCTTCCCCTGAAGCTTTTATGGAAACCCTTAGAGCTTCCTGGGAATAGGTCCCTCTGCAGTCCTCCCTAGGTTTCTTTTTTTTTTTTGAGTTGGAGTCTCATCCTGTTGCCCAGGCTGGAGTGCAGTGGCATGCTCATAGCCACCCCAGTGTCAACCTGCTGGATTCAGGCAGTTCTCCTGCCTCAGGCTCCCAAGTAGCCAGAACTACAGGCATGTGCCACATTACACCTGGCTAATTCTTTGATTTATTGTAGAGATGAGGTCTCGCCAAGTTGCCCAGTCTGGTCTCAAACCCATGGGCTCAGGCATTCCTCTTACCTTGGCTTCCCAAAGTGCTGGAACTACAGGCTTGATACACCGCTTCCAGCTCTCCTTGTTTCTTAGTGAAGAGGTCTCTGCTCTCACCCACTTGGAGGCCTTGTTACCGTAGCACGCGGTAGTTGTTGGGAAGAAAGTCAGAGGCACTGTAACTCAGCAAGTAAAATGCTTCTCCCTTGAGTGTCCAAGGATGAGAAGTGTTACAACTTATTCATATGGATATTTGTAAGACAACGGTGTCTTGTTGTTTCAGCACCTCCCATGAAAGCAACACTATCACCAGCCAAAGGTACTTGCTGAAGTGGAGCGTCCCGCTGGGGCAGGTGGACGTCATAGAATATGGTGGGAACCAGGGTGCGGGAGAGCATGGCAGGCACCCTACCACGCACCCACCCGAGAGCCTGGCAGTGGTTGCCAACGTGAAGCCAAGTAAGTGATACTTTTATTCATGTTCATGCCAGCCTGGGGCCAGCATATGCTCTGGCACAGCCAGGCTCTGGCTCCTCAGCCTCAGAGTTCAAGACTTCAGTCTTTTGGGGTAGTGTAGTCTTTAACATTCTGTGGTCTGACTCATACGGCCTAGCCGGTAGCTCATTTTTGTTCTTACTGCATCTGCTTGGGGTTCACAGTTGAGCTCTCTGGCCAGTCCCAAATGGGTTCAGTCTGCCCAGCTCTGAGGATCTCTGGCCTGCATTTCCCATCAAGTAGGTTAGGACTCAGGTCTCGCCTCTCATGAGGATGGGTTGGACCGATGCGTGGGCACTTAGAGACCGTGTGCAGCTCCACTCTGCTGCCCCCTTGCCGTTGGACAGACATTCAGATTTCTCTTTACTTCCATTTCCTCAGGAAGGTAGTTCTTGTCCAGAAAACTTCCTAAGGTGAAGTGAGAGATGTCAAAATACTTAGGAAATGGCTTAGCATTGCATAGTACTTATGATTATTATTATCACTGAACATTATTCAGACTGCAGGTTTTAGTCTTAGTGTAAAAATAATGACCTTCTCTTTCTTCTCTGTATGTATGTGTGTTTTGGCCTCTGCCCCTGAATTGTGGAACAGTTAAAATACAGTGAGTAGAAATTATCAGGAAACCTTTTCATATGGCAAATGAGCATTAACCTTTCAGGTTATTTTGTTCCTGACATGTTCGGATACAAGAAAGTGACTTGTAGGACTTTTAACCTTTCTAGTTGAATACACACGCTCACTTGGATTTACAGGAACATGATGTAATGAGTGTTAGGTCTAATTTGCTATAGGATTTCTTTTACTTTTCCTATTCCCACTGATATTAATAGTATTCAATTTGGTAAGCTCCCTAGTAGGCTAGTTCTTTGAGTAGACTGTTACAGTTCTTAATCTCTCAAATTGTTGGCTACTAAATCATACTCCTGTTTAAAGTGCTATGCACCTTTAGCAAACTTTTTCAACTAATAACCCAAATAGCGAACTATAAATTAGACTTTCAAAATGAGGTAGGTACGGAGGAGTGTCAGGGAGAGAGAAAGGGAGGAACAAAGAGAACGAGAGAAACATGATTTCTCAAATTGACACATTTCATTAAAATTTTATTCAAGGACAAATTGTCTTGTTCAAAGTTTTTAAAAATCCTTGTAAATTATTTGAAAATATTGACTGCCAGTCAAGTTTATGTCTTAGTTTTGTGAACATAAATCCCTTTGTGTATTTTATAATGCTAGCAATCTTAAAATGTATTTGTAATTAAGATTGCTTTATTGTGTTTAAATAGCTAAAGATGATTTTGACACAGAGTAAATAACCATGTATTACATGCAACATTACATTTGTCACTTTATTTGTGATTGATACTAAGTGAATTTAGAATTAAGATTAGAATCTGAATATGAAAAAACATAAAGCAAGATATTCAGCCAGTTTTTAAAATGCTATCTGGGAGAAGAGCCTAGGAAAGTTTATTACTGCATTTGAGATCTGGACATGACTATGAGCTTTCCATCAGTTATGGCAAAAGGAGACCCATTGATACGGACTAGTCTTCGTTGTCTGTTAAAAAGGAATGTGTCGCATTGGAGACTAAATCTTTTTCTTCATTCTGAATTCAAGGAGAACTTTTTGTCACATCCTAAGTTCAGGGGACTTTTGGAAAATGCTTGAAAACCTATACGACTGTGTTTTGCAGACTTGTCATTGATTTTATTTTGTCATTTTCTATGGAAGAGCATCGATACAACCTTAGTGAAAGCAGTTTTTCATGGGTTAGTTTTTTGTACTCTGTCTTCGGCAGAGAATTCAAGGAATCAGCTTGTTCCATCCTTGACAGAGGTTTTCCAGGTTGAACCCATTCCTCGGTGTAACATGTCTGATCTTTATCAATTACAGGCATTGGTAGTGGAATACCATGCCTTTCACTGTGATCTGTTATTATAATGCCTTTCTTTTAAGAAATGAAGATGCTGGTGACTTAATGAATGTGTGAGGGGCTTAATCTGAAATTAGTTAATTTGTGAATTAATTCTTCTGTTAATTATGCCAATCTTAACGACTTCTCTTCCAACTTTATAGCCTACCATGCAGTAGGTGCTTGATAAATATTTGTTGAGTGAATGAAAAGAAAAATGCAGTCATCATTCGGCATTAAGTTTTTAATTAAACTGTGTCTTCCCACTTACATATTCATTAAGGGCCTGTTCTGAACCAAGCACTGTGTCCTGTAATCCCCAAATGACTCTCAGGCAGAAGGAGACAGACTGATGGACACACAAAGACACGCTGTGACACTTTTCATAGTAGAAACGAGGGCAGAATACTTGGATAGATCAGAAGGAGGTAATCTTCTCAGAGAAGATGTCTTTACAGTGGGACTTTGGAGGAGTGAGGCTTGAGTGGATGGAGAGTGGGTGGACATTGGTTAGTCTACCCACGTGTGCGTCCACTTATGCAGTGAGTGATGCTTATCAGCTGGTTGCATCTGATGCCTGGGCTGTGTACCTCACAGCCTGATATCTGGATGTCGGTACCCAAGTCATTGAGAGCTTTTATCATGAAAGGATACTGAATCTTGTTGAATGTTGTAAACTTCTCTCTGAGAATGATTTTTTGCATCCCATAAGTTTTAGTTTGTTGCCTTTTTATCTTTGCTTGGCTCTAGATTTTCCTTTTGATTTTCTCTTTGACCCATTTGTTTTTGAGTAGTGTGTTGTTTAATTTAACATATTTGTGATTAAATTTTTTTCCTCTGTTATTGATTTCTAGTTTTATACCATTGTAGTTGGAAGATCTTCTGGAATCTGTTAAGATTTGTTTTGTGGCCTAACATATGATCTTTCCTGGAGAACATCCCATGTGCACTTGAAGAATGTGTGTTCTCTGAATGTTGTGTGTATGTCGGTTGGGTCCATTTGTTCTGTAGTGTTAAGTCCATTGCTTCCTTATTGATTTTCTGTGTGAACAATCAATCCATTGTTGAGATTGGAGTACTAAAGTCCCCTGCTATTTCTGCTTTGCTTTTATTTCTCCTTTCAGTTCTGTTAGTTTTTGCATTATATATTTAGGTATTCTGATGTTGGATGCATAAAAATTTGCAGTTGCTATACAGTCAGCCCTTCATATATGTGAGTTCTGCATCCAAAGATTCAAACAACAAAAGATCTAAAGTGTTCAGAAAAAAAATAAAATAACACTACCATGGTAACAAATAATACAAATGAAAAACAGAATAGTGTAATAGCTACTCACCTAGCATTTACATTGTGTGAGGTGCAGTGCTCTTTGGCTCTCTGCCTGGGTAGGGCCACCCAGGCTCTGTGGCCATCTGGACTGCCACTAGTGACCCATGCTAGGCAGAACGTTTGCTGTGCTCCCCAGCCAGACAGAACCCCCACTGGGCTCCGTGGATATGCAGACCTATTGGTTAGTCTCTCTGATTGGATGTGACACCCCCAGCAAGGACATGGTGCCACCAACAAGATCCATAGGCTGGTCGATATGGGCCAAGCCTCCCTCCTTTGTTCCCAGCTGAGCCCAGGTGGTCCAGCCCTACTGATACCCCAGTGTTCCCTGTGGGGCGAGGCAGAGGTAGGCTCCTGGAAAACACCCCAGGATGCAGGGGAAGCGGGAGGTCTCTCTCAGGCTCTCTTTCCCATTGGAGAGCTGTGGGCCCAGGGACTCTCTCCTAGTGTGGCACTGTTGGGCCTAGGGAGGGGACGCAGGCAGAGTGGCCAACTCCTCTGACCCTTCCGCTGTGACTTTTCCAGGAGGTCACCTCAGCTTCACCCCGGGCTTGGGGTATCCACGGGGCCTTGATGTCTTTCTGTGAGGGACACTGGAGCCTGGGCCCTCCTGTTTCACTATCCTGTGGATGCCGCCTCCCATAAGATGTTAGAACATGAGGGGTTGCTTTAGAGGTCGAGGGGCTCTCGTCCCTCCTCATCTTGTGATCTTCCTGATCTCATGGCTTCAGTTACAGTGCAGTCAGACACAGAAGTACAAGCCTAGGCCTGGAGAAGGAAAACAAGATGGTGCCTGGTGCCTTAGTAAGGTCCCCACCTTGCAGAACGAAGAGGAGCAACCAGAGGGGGTGGTTGATGCTTGGTGCCAGCCTCTGGTGTGAAGGTCAACGTGCCTAACCTCCCCGTCTCTGGGGTTACCCTTCATGGACTTGCCAGTGCCTGGGTTTAGTTGGCCATTATCTTACGCAGCTTTCCAAATGGAAAGACCCTCCCCAGGAAGGAGTGCTTCCCACCCAGATGCTGGTGCTATTTAGCTGTCTAAAGGTGCTTAGCAAAACTGCTTATGGCAAGAATCAGTCCTACCGGGCGCGCTCTCCACCACCTCCCCGCCTCCGTCGCCCCCTACCCCTATGCCAGGGGCTCACAGACTGCCCTGGAGCTGGGCATCAGACAACAGGTGCTGGGCCCCACCTGAAGATGTTCTGGTTCAGGGGGACTGGCTGGCTGGGAATTTGCATTTCTAATGAGTAGGTTCCCAGGTGATGTTGGTGCTCCTGGCCTGGCCTGGACAGTGTTTTGAGAACCACTGCCCTGGTCTGCTCTGTCCAGGTCTGCCCTGGTCTGCTCTGGTCCCCTGGCACTGCAGCTATTTTTCATTTTCCTTCCATCTCCTCTAGTTTATCTTCTGCTCTCTAGGCTTTTTTGTTTTTTGAGTCAGAGTCTCACCCTGTCATCCAGGCTAGAGTATAATGGCATGATCACAGCTCACCACAGTGTCTACCTTCTGGGCTCAGGTGCTCCTTCCACCTCAGCCTCCCCAGTAGCTGGAACTATAGGCTCCACCATGCCTGGCTAATTAAAAAAAAAAATTTTTTTTTTGTAGAGATGAGGTCTCACTGTTTTGCCTAGGCTGCTCTTGAACTCTGAGCTCAAGCAATTCTCCCATCTCAGCCTCCCAAAGTGCTTGGATTATAGGCGTGAGCCACCACCCAGCCTTTTTAGGCTTTTTAACAGAAGATGTTTAGGCTTCGTTTGGTTTGTAAAAAAGTCACAGCTTTTATTCGCCTCACTGCAATGGAGCATGAAGGGTTAGCATTTATTCTGCCTCTCCAGAGAGTCTGTCAGCCGCCCATTGAATGATTGAATTGCTGTTCCCACATGATGGGCTGTGGGCACTTTCATCAAATAGACAGCAGCATTCCAAATAAGGTGAATTTTGTGGCAGGAAACAGTAGGTGTCTTCAGCAAGATTATTAAACAGAAAGACAATGCTTGGCATAAAATAATGCTGCCGTTCCTGGTTAAGCTTTCAACAGCCCCACAGTTGTTCCCCTCTTGCAGATAAGGAAATTCAGAGAACTCAGAGAGGCTCAGAGATGTTTCAAACCCTGAAGCCCATGAGTTTTTCACTCCTCAGTTCACCCTTGTAATAATCAGCACCACTGATTGTGTGCCAGATTCTGTTCTTGATATACAACAGCCTCTGCCATTAGCTATGAGAATCCCTGCAAATGAGCAGTTCCGCCTAAAACGTTGACGTGGGCTTTCGTGAGACACAGAGTCTTGTCACCTGTGTTTTGCAAAGGTGACCGATAGCCACATGTGTCAGTTACTAGCTGGGGCAGTGGAGTGCCTTTGAGCAGTTTGCTGTGCCAGGGCCGGCTTAGGGGTACAGCTGGTGGAGCCCGTTCCTCCTGAGACAGGATAGGCCGCTGGCAGGTTCTGAGAGAAAAATGACAGTTCTCTGTTGGACACACTGCTTTTTTAAACTTTGGGCTTTTTTATTATGATAGTCACATGCAGTATTGTTCACCAACTCCAAGTGTGGAATGATGTGCCCGTTAGACAAACAGGTGTGCTGGGGGCCAGGAGGTTGTGGGTGCCCGTGTCTGAGGTTTGGGGTGATGCTGACCTGGGGGGGGGCTAAGCACATAGACTGCGGGCAGGGCTACGGGACGAGGTGCTCACTTGGGTTCCTGGCTGTGTGTGTCCTGAGAGTTGTGTGGGTCATTTTTAGCTCTGAGCTGTGAAAGGAGTGGCCTGGAGTAAAAGGTCTTGAAGGTGCCCTCTAGACTTAAAAAATAAAAATAAACTAGATTAACTAAAATGTGCCAATTCCATGTGTGTTTGAAGATGGAACTCACATCTGAATTATCTGGGGCTTTTTCAGATCTCAGGTAGTGTGATGCTGTCTTGCATTAGGAGTGACCCAGATGACCACTGTGTGTGTGTTGGCCTGCTTAGCCCTGGGCACCAGCGTAGGCTTTATGGGGATGCCACAGATGACCACCGTGTGTGTTGGCCTATTTAGCCCTGGGCCTGGCGAAAGTTTTGCAGGAATGACACAGATGACCACCATGTTCCTTGGACTGTGTAGCCCTGGGCACCAGTGTAGGCTTTGTAGGGGTGACACAGATGACCACAGTGTGTATTCGGCTGTTTAATCTTGGGCCTGGTGAAGGCTCTGCAGGGGTGACACAGGTGACCACCATGTGTATTAAGCTGTTTAGCCCTGGGTGCCTGTGAAGTCTTTGCAGGGAGATCGTAGGTGACTACCATGTGTGTTGGCCTGTTTGGCCCTGGGCCTAGCAAGGGCTTTACAGGGTTGAACAGATGACCACCATGTGTGTTGGAATGCTTAGCCCTGGGTGCCCGTGTAGGCTTTATAGGGATGACACAGGTGACCTCTGTGTTTGTTGGGCTGTTTAGCCTTGGACCTGGTGAAGACTTTACGGGGGTGACAGATGACCACTGTGTGTGTTGGGCTGTTTGACCCTGGGCCTGGCAAAGGCTTTATAGGGATGATACAGATGACCACTGTGTGGGTGTTGGTTTGCTTAGCCCTGAGCACCAGCATAGATTTTGTAGGGGTGACACAGGTGACCACCATATATATTGGCCTGTTTGGCCCTGGACCTGGTGAAGACTTTGCAGTAATGACACAGGTGACCACAATATGTGTTGGGCTGTTTAGCCCTGGGCCTGGTGAAGCTTTACAGGGATGACAGAGATGACCACTGTGTGCATTGGGCTGTTTAGCCCTGGGCGCCAGCATAGGCTTTGCAGGGATGACACAGGTGACCATTGTGTGTTTGGCCTGTTTGGCCCTGGGCCTGGCGAAGGCTTTGCAGGGGTGACACATGTGACCACTGTGTGTGTTGGTTTAGCCCTGGGCGCCGGCAAAGGCCTTCTGCTGAACTCTCCTGTGTTGTCTGGTTAGTATCTTGTTAGGGTTGGATCATGAGCTGGTCCATGTGGCACTGGATCTGGAACATCAGTCAGCGAATGACATGTCCCTGCTCCTCATGTCTGGGCTCACTCCTCACTGTTTGTGCAGACAGCACCGTGATACTTCATGAATCTCGTCCCAGCGGGTCACCCCTAGCGTCTCCCTCAGAGTTCTCATGGAATGGCTGCAGATTCGCCCTCCGTACTTCTCTGTCTTCTGAATCTCTTTCATGTGTCATCCCAAGTACCTTAAGAGGCTGAGTCAGAAATCCTTGTTCTCCATCGATGGTCATATGATTTTTCTGCTATTTGCCTGACTGCTCTAAAATTCAGTGTCGAAAATGACACTCTGTTACTTGATGTGGAAGACAACGTGGGTGCCACTACCCACCTACCTCTGCTCATGAGAGAACGTCATGGCAGATGCCTGAGGCCCAGCACCCACCTGCATACAGGGAGCACTGTACCCTTGAGGAGCACTGTGTGGTACATGTCTGTGCCACATGGACTCCTGGAGCTCTGATGGGCCACTCTCCCTCAGCCAGGGCCTGCTGGCTGGAGACTGCAGGGCCTCAGTAGTGTCTTGAGGGTATATACATGCATGTCCCAGGACACACATACACATGACACTTGTATGTTGAGCAAATTCATATTATATGCTGGGTTTTTAAACCCCATTAAACTACAGGGATAGTTCTGCTGCTTCATTGATGCTCTTGAATTTGAGACATGACATTTATCTTCATGGTGGTATTATTTTCACGTTGCAAAATGCTTGGTTTTTATTAAAACTCTAAAAGCCACTGAATTTTTGTCTCCCTGGAAGATTCTTGTTCCTCCATAAGCTTAACACCAGGTTTCATCTTTGCACCTTGGCGTCTCCCAGGCCTGGTGTTGGGAGGAGCCCCCAGAACCTGCTCAGACCCAGATGGGGTCACTGTGCCTGAACACAGCTGGGATCACCACTGGCTTATGACCAAGGTTGGTCTATATTCTCTGTGTTCAAGTCTAGCTTGCTGGTAGAGAAACTGAGTGTATGCCTCTTATCAGAAACGGGGCTTATGTATGACACCATTAAAAAAACTTCCCTCTTTCTACCTAACCCTGAATTGTACCCCACATCTTTAAAATAAAAATTTTACCTTTGGGAGGCTGAGGTGAGTGGAATGCCTGAGTCCTCAGGTTCGAGACTTGCCTGGGCAGCGAGACCTCATCTCTACAATAAATCAAAAAATCAACCGGGCGTGGTAGCGCATACATGTAATTCCGGCTACTTGGAAGGCTGAGGTGGAAGGATCGCCGGAGCCCAGCAGGTCAAGGCTGCGGTGGCCGGGAGCAGCCACTGCACTCCAGTCTGGGCGACAGAGTGAGACTCCAACTCAAAAAATAAAAAAATAAGATAAAATAAAAAAATAAAAATTTTAAAGTTAAAAAAATAAAATACAGAATACAATTTTAAAAAATTAACCTCTTTCTCCTGGGCTCTGATGTTTGTCACACAACCAGAGGATTTGCCCAAGACTTCATGAGGGCCCAGGGCCCAGGCACACTCCCTGTGGGCTTTTGCTGGGGTCCTTGCTGTTGGCTCAGCCACACAGGCCTTCCTTGTTTGCTGGACAGGGTTCCATTCAGCTGACAAACACTGCATTTTTACACTGATTGTGGAGGTTTCCATGGAAACAAGAGGATGTTGTGAGAAAGACTCGTGCAGAAATGCAGCCGCTGTGGCAGCCCCACGGCATAGAGCTCCATGCACAGAACTCACAGTGCCAGAAACTGCAGCGACACGGCTGCAACTCCGATGGAAATTCTTATGGGCACGTCTCTTTATCAGTACATTTTGGCTAGAAAACAAAAGCAAAACAATTATTTCTGCAACTGAAAATAATATTTGAAAAACGCTGCTCTGTGTTCTGTTTCTCGCTGTATTTTGAAATGTGTATGGAGGTGCTCTCATTTGTAGTGTGTGCTGTCCCTGCTTCCTGGGATGCCATGTGCTACTGCCTCGTGCTGGTCTGTGTCACCTGTCTGCCCTCTTACAGACTGTATCTGATGCTCCAGCACCAATAGAGTACCTGGGCATGTTTCCATGGTGTAGGGAAGGTAGGATGTGCCCCTTAGTCTCACAGAGAAGATTCTTAATCCACTGGGGAAAAGTATTCTTCTCCCTTCCCAGATAGGTTCACATCCATGGCAGCATGTATTTATAGAATTGGTGCTTGTCAATTAAATGTATGTGTATGTGTGTGTGTGTATATATATATACACATATACACATATACACATATACACATATACACACACACATATATATATACACATACAATACATATACACATATGTATAACTGACGATTTAATGCAATTTTGTTCACATGTTATATCGTGTACAATATGATATTTTGAACTATGAACACATTGTAGAATAACTAAATAATTAACATATGTATTAGCTCACATATGTAATCAATTGTTTTTATGGTGAGAACCTTAAAATTTAATCTTGGAAATTTTCAAGTGTACCATACCCTGTTACTCACTGTAGTTGCCGTGTTGTGTATTAGACCTCTTGAACCTATTCCTCCTGTTAACTGAAATCTGTGTAGGTTTTTTTTTGTAGGTTTTTAGGGTTTTTTTGGAGTCAGGGTCTCACTCTGTTGCCGAGACTGGAGAGCCATGGTGTGATCATGGCTCACTGCAGCCTCAACCCCTGGGCTCAGGCGATTCTTCCACCTCAGCCTCCTGAGTAGCTGGGACTATGGAAGCACGCCACCATGCCTGGCTCATTTTTTAATTTTTTTGTAGAGAGGAGGTCTCACTGTGTTGTCCAGTCTTGCCTTGAACTCCTAGGCTCTCGTGATCCTCCCACCTCGACCTCCCAAAGGCTGGGATTTTGTTTATTTATTTATTTTTTGAGTCATACACACCTGGCCTTGTGTACATGTTAGTCCCCATGAGCTACAAAGTAGGACTGATAGGAACAGATCCTGTCACATCCATGGCACATCCCTGACCTATTCCCATCTCCTTCCCTCCAAGGCAGCAAGGACAGAAGGGGATAGCACTTTTGGATGGGTCAGAAGGAGGCTGAACTCTCTGGTGGATCAGAAGGGGTAAAAGGGGCTGGGACCAGAAGCCTGTCCTTGGTGTCACATCCCCTCCTGGAGGAGTACTCCTGACTCCTGGAGGGCTGTCAGTGGCTGGAGTCAGACCCCTCCGGCTTGCCACGTTCCCACTTTATCTGCTGGAGTTTCTCTGCAAGAAACCTGTGCAGCCCCTGCAGTTCTTTCCACCTCAACCTCAGGTGGCCAGGTACCTCACTGATTCCTTGTTCCCACCTCTCTCTCCCTCCCTCCGGGTGGACAAAGAGGACTTGGCTGGTGTCTGCAACAGTCGCAGGGCCCTATGATTCTGGCTGCGGAAGGTACTGGAGTGGCTCCGGCCTTGGGTAGGGCAACTTTAGCCAGAGGTTCCAGATGACTGAGGATCTCCAAGTGCCAGCAGTCTTTAACTGCCTGAGCCCTGCCCATTTTCACGCCCTGGGGCCCCCAGCCCAGCCCTTGCCAGTAGAAAGGGGATCAGTCTTTTTTCCTTTCTTTCTGCATTTGCTGTTGGCTTGTACGGGATATGGCGGTAACTCCACTCCCTCTGTCTGAACTTTCCACTCTACTTCCTGCCAGATAGAGCACAGTGCCTGCCATGGGAGACTACCCGTGCAGTCCATCTGAGTCTCTTTCTTAAAGGGGAGAAAGGCAGAGTTTAGAGCAGTTCTGCGACTTTACCTTCTTCTTCTCTGGGGGCCATGCAGGGCTTCTGTGTTGTTCCACTGGTCAGTGCCAACATTGCCCCTCACTGTGGAGTCACCATTATTCAATTAGCTTCTGGAAAGGAGCCAGTAGATTTACAGGGTTTAATTTGTTAACCATTTGCTTAATTTCCCTTAGAACTTGGGTCATCTGCATGAGAATGAAACAGTTTGCATCCACTAACTGGGAGTTTTCCCAAGGGAAAGCTAGCTAGCTGTAGCCCTGCTACCTCTGTGGGCTTCCTCAGGGAGTTTTGGCATTATGTGTATCAGAAAATTTAGTAAACGTAGAAGTTTCTCTGATTTAAACTATTACCATTTCTGCTAGGCAGTGGGAAACTTTATTTCTTCTATGGCAATCAAAAGATTTAGTAAACGTAGAAGTTTCTCTGATTTAAACTATTACCATTTCTGCTAGGCATGTGGGAAACTTTGTTTCTTCTATGGCAATGGAAAAGAAAGTTTTTCTCTTGGGAGGAATGGAACATGGCAGGGTGTGTTTTGATGGACGAAAGGAGATCAAGCTGTGAAATCCCGCCTCGGTGGTCCAAGCAGAGGAAGGAGCCTGAGGGCATACTGGACTCAGAAGCCGCTGCTTAACTTGCATGGGTTCCTAAGTGTTATGCACCACTGCACACACTTCTAGAATGCACAGAGCTTGCATGTTTCTAAAACGCTTGATCTCCAAATCAGTTCTATGAGGACAGGAGGGACATTCCTGTCCCTGCTTGCCAGGTTAGGAAACAGAGAGAAGCTCTCATGGATTTCCGAGTCTCATAAAGAGGTCAGGTTGGCAAAATACAGCATTGCCACTGAGTAATTTGCTGCCTTTAACTTTCCAACATAAAACTTATATCTCTTGACACTTGTGTAAATATAAATGTGTTTTCTATTTTAACATGTGGCTTACTCACAGAGACATTTAGAAGGAGGAAGAAATACTTGCTTTCCAAATTCAGGCACAGATGTCAGATTCTTGGCATACCCAATTTAGAAACAGTAGTCAAGATGTTGGCATTCTTTCTACCTTGTTCACGCGTTCTTCAAAGATGGAGCGTGAGAGACTAAGAACAGAGTCTCTCAGCAGTCAGTGATGCAGTCCTGTGTCCCTTGTGCAGGTGTACACTCAGGTCATGTTTGCTTATGGCACCGGTGACTGAAGGCACAAAGTTGCTGTGATCCAAGGTAGCCACTTGTTCTCCAAAGCCATGGAGCTGCTTCTGCCAAGGGGCACATTGACTGAGTACCATGCAAGTATAAGAATAATACGTATGAATTAAAAATACTTCTGGAACACTGTAAGACAAAATGGAAGGATTGGAGCACAGATGAGTGGTTTCTAGGGCAGTGTGGGGGCTGTGTTGCTCTAAGGGACAGTGAGGGAGTTTCTGTGGACTGTGGAGCTTTTCTGTGGGTGACGGAGCTGTTCAGTAGGGCGATGCATCTGCTTGTGGGTGATGGAGCTCTTCTGTGGGCTTATTGAGGAGCTGGTTACATGCATGCATCAACACGTGCTCAAACTCATAGAGCTGCACACCAAATATAAAAGGGCCAATTTTATTAAAAACAACCCAAAAATAAATATTAACCAGTGAATAAAGTTAATGTAGCACTTATAATTTTATTCCACATTTGTGGTTACAGTGTTTATCATCAGAAGTATCACAAGTTTATGAAAGAAAGCAAATGTGTGTGTTTTTAGGTATTTTAAAATATAAGTGTACTGTAAGTATAAAGTTGATGGGTTACACTGTTACAGATTTGCCCCCCTTTTTGTGAAACTTTATGATACTTCGGATGTAGTTAATTATAAAATTTGTCTAGATGGGTGATTTTGATCAGGCCCTACCATGAGCCTGAGTATCTACATGATCATGTCTTTAACATAAAGTGCTTGTGAAATTATAAATGAATATGCTACTCTTCAGCTTTGCAGTGAATATTTTCACAGACATATTTATCTAAAATATTTTTATTGGAAATATATAGATATCTTTCCATTTCAGCATGTGTGTTTGTGTGTGCATATATATATATATGAATATATACACTAAAGTGTGGAACAAGGTACATAATTTGCTACACCCAGTGCAAAAGAAAAATGAGGGGAATCCCTTGTTCAAAATTATCAAGAATTTCAAGATGTCACCAGCTAAGGCTCAGACCAAATTCTGGGCCCTTGTGAGCTCAGGCCCATGTGACTGCGCAGGCTGTGAGACCACGCGGGCTGTGAGACCGTACAAGTCTGCACCTGGGAAGGTGTCTGTTGAAACACAAGTTACTCTGTTTAACTCAAATGAACCTCTTCTACCTGGGTTTGAATTCTGGCTCCTTCCCCTACTGGCTGTTTGACCTTAGGTAATTTATTTATATGAAAACTGGAAAAGAAGATAGGCTATTACTACACATTGCTTTGAAGACTGGCTTTGAATGTGATCTGAGTTCAAATCCTGTCCATCTGTGAGTGTGTGACCTTGGGCAGTTTCCTCATCAGCCAGTTGGGGAGAGGGGACCCATCCTCTGTGCCTGCATCCTGTGGTGGGATTCAGTGAGAACATGTTTTAACATCACCTCCTTAGTGCACGATAAGTCTTCAGTACGTGGTAGGAGCTGTTCTCACTTGGGCACTTAAACCCCAGGACATGTGTCATTCCATTCACCCAAGTCATTGCAGATAAACCATTTGTACTCCCTTAAAAAAAAATTAGGAAGGATCACTGGGGAACTCATTTGACCCTAATATTGGAAATTTGTTTCATATTAGATGTCAATTCTAGGCACTTCTTATTAATGGCTATTGCATCAACAATGTTTAAAAAATACTAGAAGTAGCCTGGGTGACATAGTGAGAACTCATCTCTACAAAGAAAAAAGAAAATCAGCTGGGTGTGGTAGCATGTGCCTGTAATCCCAGCTATGTGGGAGGCTGACACAGGAGGATCACCTGAGCCCAGGCGGTCGAGGCTGTGATGAGGCATGATTGTGCCACTACACTTCAGTCTGGGTGACAGAGTGAGACTTGGACTCAGAAAAAGAAAAAAAAACTAGAATTGACAAAATGTCAGGCAAACCCAAATTGTGACACTTTCTGTAACTCACCAGTATCCTTAAAAAATGTCAAAGTCATGAAAGACAAAGATGAGGCACTCCCCCAGATTGGAGGAGACTTAAGGGCCATGACAACTCAATGCAGTGTGAGACCCTGGGTTGGATCTAGGACTAGAAAAATGACATTCATGGTGAACATGGTGAAATTTGAGTAAGGTCTGTAGATTAGTGAATAATGTTGCTTCAGTTTCATTTCCTGGTTTTGACAGTCCTGTGTTGAATGTAACTGTGTAAAATGTTGGCGTCCAGGGAAGCTGGGAGAAGGGCAGTCAGGGGGCAGCCTGTGTGCTGTTTTTGTAGCTTTTCAATGAGTCTAAAATTATTTCAAAATAAAAGCTAGAAAAGGAAAAACTACTAAATGCTTTAAAAATTCACTTTTTTAAAAGTTCCAGATCCCCCAAACGTAAAAAAAAAAAAAAAAAAAAAAAATTCAAACTAGTATTTATTTTCATGTTTTCTTCCTTGAAGTACTGGAGTAAACCTGGCTTTAGATTTGTACTCTTTTTTGTTTTTGTTTTTGTTTTTGCTTATTTTGTAGACAAAGTTTACATGGGGCCGGGACAACTGTATCAAGATTTACAAAACTTGTTGCATGACTTAAATGTAATTGGTCAAATCACTCAACTGATAGGAAACCTTAAAGGAAACTATCAGGTAATAATCAAAGCAATTTGATTTAAGATTCAATTTTTACTTCTAAATCCTTATAAGTATGTGATTATGTCTCCAAGTTCTACCTGAAGTGAGAATTCATTTTGACTTTAAGAATTGATCTGACTGCATTGCCTCTTACTTTGGAAAAAATGAAGCTACTTAATTAAACTTTTCTTCATTCTACAAGTTGACTTGCATATCCTTTCTGTCTTAGAAATGTCTCAGCCGTGCCACATTGTGCTCTGGCTCCCAACGGCTTCTTTTCCATAATCAGAGATGAGTTTCATTTGGTCTCCCTGAACTTTTCATGTTGTCACTCTGCTGTTTTCACCCCCTTAGGATGGTCTTGTATATTTTTTAACATGTTTAAAATGTGCATGTGTATTTCCTTTGTAGAACTTAAACCAATCAGTAGCCCATGATTGGACATCTGGCTTACAAAGGCTTATTTTGAAGAAAGAAGATGAAATCAGAGCTGCTGACTGCTGCAGAATTCAGCTACAGCTCCCAGGGAAGCAGGACAAGTTAGTAGTTACTTTAAAATGAAACCTTCTTAGCCAATGCCAGAAAAAAAGGTTCTTTGTCATTATATGTATTTTTTTTTTTTTTTGGTTTGTTGATTCTGTTGGACAGGCAAAACATGTAATTTAATTTCATATGATGGAGTACGTTTTATAGAATGAACGCTTGTCTATTATTTCCGGCAGGTCTGGGAGACCGACTTTCTTTACAGCTGTGTTCAATACGTTTACCCCTGCCATCAAAGAGTCTTGGATCAACAACTTGCAGATGGCCAAACTTGCCCTGGGTAAGAGCTTAGCTTAGGCTAAATGAGGCATGCTCAAATAAGAGACAAGGTACTCTTCAGAGTCTTCCGGAGAGGCCTCTACGTTATGAGGAGTGCCTGCCTGTCTCTGAGGATGAAATCAGGGTTGAGGAGTAAATTTGGTGACAGATCTGTCAACCTGAAAGAATGTTTTTAAGTCGGAAAAACTAACCCCAGTGCAAGTGATTTTTAAGATGTTCATGTTATAATTTAGAGGCTGCAGGAACAAAGCCATGGTTGAGACTGGCAAACACCATGTAAGCCCATTGGGTCTGGCTGGGAGGCAGGGGCACGAGTCAGGCCTAGGTCTGTCTCCAAGTGTCAGGAAGATCACTGTTCACCTGGGTCTGTTCATCTGGGACTGTCTGCTCAGAACACAGAGAACAGAACACAGGGATGGGCTGAGTGGCCACTAAAGACCCCCAGCCCCCAAAACATGTCCAGCAGTGCTGCTTTGGGTGGGTTTATCTTCAGGATGACTTTCTCCTTTCTCCCTCTAACCCTGCTTTTTTTGCTCTGTGTGTGTGTGTGTCTACACATATATACAATTTATTTACATATATACATCAGTTACTCAGAACACACTGTAATATCGTGTGTGGGTAAAATTATCTTTTCAGTGCAGATAATCTGAGACGTTAACTGACTATAATGTAGAGAAAAGACATGGGCAGCTTGGATCATGCTCATCACGTGGGGAGTGCCGATTACTGAAAGGAAAAGGCCTGTTATCCGGGAGAGGAAAACCTTCCTGAACTGGTGCTCTTTTCTGTCTTCCTGAATAATTTAGTGGTGTGTAGAGTTAGGTTCAGAGTGACTCAGCAAACAAGGAATGGTCACTCTCTGTAGAAAATAAGCTACATGTGAAAGCAAGCTCCCATTTATCTTTAGATCAATTACATGCTCTTCAAAGCTGAGGTGGAAAGGTTGCTTTGGTAGTAAAATATTCATCCATTTCATTGTACTCTTTTATTCCATAGTATTATACCATGTTTAAAATTCCTCATTCCATCTCTGGTGTTTGAATCTAAACATCTCAGTTGCTTTGAAAAAAAAATGGAGGAAGAGAAAGGAAAACTGACCTATGTGGTTTATTTAGCAAAGTTTTGCAGCCCTTCACAAAGTTGGGTGCATTCAAGAGGTGCAAATAGGAAGCTATCCCTGTCATGTAGATGTGGGTTGTGCTACCTTCTAACATAATGCAACCAGCTGGGCACAGTCGCTCATGCCTGTAATCCCAGAGCTTTGGGAGACTGAAACGGGAGGATCACTTGAAGCCAGGAAATTGAAGACCAGCCTGGACAACATAGTAAGACCTCATCTCTACAAAGAATAATTGGCCAGGTGTGGTGGCATGTGCCTGTAGTCTTAGCTATCGGGAGGCAGAGGCAGGAGGATCGCTCAGGTCCAGTAGTATGAGATCGAAGTGAGCCTGATTGTGCCACTGCACTCCTGCCTGGCAAACAGAATGAGACCCCGTCTCAAATAAACAAACACACAAATAAATAAAATGCATTTTTAAAAAAATGTGACAAATTTATAGTGTATGCTGTAAGAAATATTTTACTGTTTACCAGCAGTAAGATATTGAGTTCTCCCAAGTAAGGCATGCTGGAAACTTCTGACATGACTCCGTTGAAGTTGCAGGTCTCTGTTGAGGGGGAGTTAATTGCACCCTTGCTCATTTTCTCTTTGAATGTGATCACAGAAGAGGAGAACCACATGGGCTGGTTCTGTGTGGAAGATGATGGGAATCAGATGAAGAAGGAGAGGCACCCCCTCCTTGTTGGACACATGCCCGTGATGGTGGCCAAGCAGCAAGAATTCAAGGTGAAAGGGGCGGTGGGCCGGAGCACCTGCCAGGCAGCGGGTGGCCTTTCTACTCTGGCTTGGCTCCCTGGGAGATGGCTGCCAAGGGGTACTGTCAGAACGCTGTTTTTCTCAGGTGACCATACTAACTGCTTCTCTGAAGGCAATTTATTTATATGTGAATAAAGATTGCTCTGGTTTGAAACCTGAAAACCATGCTCAGCCAATGTCTCCGAAACCCATTCTCAGGGCCAGCCCTGGAGTATCCAAATATCATGGCTGCTTCTACAGCCTTGCTAGTTAAACAGGGACACATGGCTCACATGTGTCGGTCTTTGCCTGGCAGTCAGTCAACTTCCACAGGGCGTCATGACTGCAGGTCTCTGCTTGAAGTACTGTCTGCGCTCACTTCTGTAAGGCGGACTCCACCTCCAGGATGGGTCTTGTGAATGTTGATGCTAGTGTTGGCCCAGGCACAGCAGGCTGGTGCTTTGGTGACATCTGTGATTTGCTGATGTGTCTTTTTGTAAGAGATAAGTACACACATTTTAATTTCACATTCCTGGTCTTGGGCCAGTGCTTGCACTTGGAGCCTGGGTCTCCCAGCAGGTCCCACCACTCCTGCTTTGGAAGTCTCAGGGCCTGTGGCCCACAGCACGCCCAGGAAAGGTGGGGTGAGTCAGCGAAGGGGGAGGGAGGAACATCCCATCTGGAGACTGCACTGCTTCCATCGGGGGCCAGCTCTCCTATCTGGGTTTCAGCGCGGCTGATAGGGGCTGAGTCTCCATAGGTGTTACAAAGCTCACTTCTGAGGCGTCCCCTGTAAGCGTTTGCCCTTGGGTATAATGTTAGGAGTGTGTCATCCAGGTGAGACGTCATGTCACAGTCCCATTCTGTATGTGAGCATTTGATTTCCTTCCATTGTAGATTGAATGTGCTGCATATAATCCTGAACCTTATGTGAACAGTGAAAATCACCCAGACTCATTCTCTACGGCACATGGTTTCCTGTGGGTAAGATGTCTCTGTCTGTTTTTAGTGCAGGTTCACAAGTAATCTACATCTGTAGTTTATGTGGTGGGAAGGAGATCTGAATTGCTCAGCAGAATGTAGTTGTTAGTTGCTAGCATATCCCGGAGTGTGTTTACAAATATGAAAACGTCTCTGAAAGGAGCTGATTACTTGTGGAATACTTAGGAATGAGAATGTTTATTTTCTTTTTCATCTAAAACTTTTACCAGACTAAATTCAGTCCAAAGACAAGTAATATGAGAATAATTTTCTTCAGTTTTGGTGGTTAAATTGCATGAATTTTTTCTTCTCCCAAGACTGGCTTTTTACATTGGAAACTTAGCAGTTAAAATTAATTTGCTCCAAATGAAATATTGCATCTGAAATTATGCTACAATTGTGGTAGACTGCTCTAGTTCCTGCAACCCAGAGGACATCCCTCACGCTGTGTGGTCTGAGCCTCCCCTTCCCACAGTCCCTCAGACCCTCAGACCCACCCTGGCTGTTTTCCAGACTTCCCAGGTGTCTGTGCTACAACTTCACATCTGTCGCCTCCTTGAAGCCAAAGCTTCTGCCTGGTTGGTGTTCCCAGTTGAGTGGTAGAAATGGAACAGGCCGATTAGCTGCTATTTCATGTCTAACCAACCTGTGAGTGGAGGGACGGGCTTGATTCCCATGGGGCTTCTCATTTTAAAGGAGAACTGCTGCCATGCAGGCGGTGGACCAGTGACTGCTGGTGCTTCAGCCCCTCCTGGGCACACCCTCCGCATTCCCTGTAGACTGTGCAGGGACTTCCTGTTTGGCATCCTTCTCTCAAAAGGGTGAGAATTAGATGTTGATTTGTAGCAGGGAAAAATTACAGGAAGAATAAGGCGAGTGTAACACCAGCCAGTGCTCTCAGTTGACAGGGGGTCAGACTCTCCTTGAACAACAGCTAAGTTTAAGTCTGCGGCGGGTTACTAGCAATGCTGCATGTTCTCATTGCAGAGATTCTAACACATCGGAAGTTCTGAGCCATTGCTGCAATTGTGCTGCTTTAAATGCCAGTGAACCACTTCAGAGTGCTTTCTTTTTATTTTTCCCCATTTGAAAAGACTTGTTTTCTTAGCTAAGTTCTGTTGTTAAGCATTAGTGTTAAGTTACTTGAAATGGAAGAATGTGCTTTTTAGGACTTTACATTGTGTGTGAATAGGCCTCCACCCTTGTAAAGCGGTGGGGGATGTGATTTCTCTTGTTGTTAAATTTTTCAAAAACCTAATTAAATAAGTTGCAAAGAAAAGGGTGCTCCTAAACACTGTGGGAACGTTGTTTGATTTTCCTAAGTGTGTTTCCCTGGTGTGCAAGTCAGTGCTGGCTGTGGCCATCCTGTAGCAGGCTCCCACGTGCTGTGGAAGCCCCGGGCTTCAGTTTCTTTTTTCCCTCGACTCCCTGAGCAGATCGGAAGTTGTACCAATCAGATGGGTCAGATCGCCATCGTCTCCTTTCAAAATTCCAACCCCAAAGTCATCGAGTGCTTCAATGTGGAGTCTCGCATCCTGTGCATGGTGTACGTGCCCGTGGAGGACAGGTGCCGAGAGCCCCAAGCAGCCCCGGACCCCGACACCTCAGCCGCCAGAGCTTCCGATGTCCCCACCATCTGTTTAGGGACGGAGGAGGGAAGGTGGGGTGTGTTCCCTGTTACAGAAAACCTATCCCAGCCCAACCCACAGACGCACAGTGTGGGGAGGCTGTCTTGGGGGGAGTCGTTGACTTCCGCATCACTAGCAGCGTGTGTAGGAATGACGGGACACAGGAATATATGGGGCCGCTGCACTTTGAGATGGCAGAGAATTGGTCCCATGGACATTATTATTCTAGGAGACTCCCAAACAGAAGCGGTGTATCTTCATTTATTTATTTTTTTGTCTTTCACCACAGATAGTTTAAGGAAACAACAAACAATATAACAGAGAAGCAGAAGTGGTATATCTTTAAAGGGGAAAAGTTTTGGTCCTACTATGATGTTTGCCACTGAAAATGTTTTGTTTTCTTTCATGCTTTCAAAGAGTACGCCCTCCACATTTGGAATAAAACAGCAGTATTCTATATTCTAATCATACTGCCTGTTGACTCCATTTGATGGAGAGTTAAAGTGGTTTTTCTGATGTGACGTTCCAAGACATATGGGAAGAGCTAGTTTTTCTTTTATTTTCTTTCTTCTTCTTCTTTTTCTTTTTAGTTGGAGTCTCACCCTCTCCCCAGGCTGGAGTGCAGGGGCACGCCCATGGCCCCCACAGCCACAACCTCCTGGGCCCAGGCAATCCTTCTGCCTCAGCCTTCCAAGTAGCTAGGACTAGAGGCATGTGCCACCACACCCAACTAATTTTTTTCTCTCAATTTATTTATTGTAGAGACGAGGTCTCACCATGTTACCCAGGCTGGTCTTGAACTCCTGGGCTCAGGCAATCCTCCCACCTCAGCCTCCCAAAGTGCTGGGATTTACAGGCGTGAGCCACCGCTCCTGACCCTAATTTTTCTTATATGCCAGAAATTCCTGTTTAAAATAAAGGAAAGAAATCACAGTGGGTGCAGATATTTTAAAATGCAGCCAAGTGTGTCTTGGAGTAGAGAAGGGCAGGGCGGGGAGGAGCTGGAATGAGTTATACTCGCTCTTCTCACAGTGAGCACATGTCTTTATTCACTCATGTTTTTCTTTTCAAGCATTTCCATTTATAAAAGCAGTCAAGGCTCCAAGAAGGTGAGGCTTCAGCACTTCTTTACCCCTGAGAGGTCCACAGTCATGAGCCTGGCTTGCACAGTGCGGAGCCTGTACGCCGGTCTGGTTAACGGGACAGTTGCCAGCTATACCAGGGCCCCAGGTGAGGTGCTCCCGCAAGCTTCCTAGCTATGCTTCTTGTTTCTGTTTCACATTCGCTCCACACTCATCCTGCTTGTCCAAGGCTGTGCCACTTCTTCTTCCCCAAAGGGAGTTTGTTGAACACATGGATGGCGTCTCAGAGGTCAACCTCCTCAGCTTCTCTCCCACCTCCTGCCTCCTGCCTCCTGCCTCCCGCCTCACACCTCTCTCAGGCGCGCTTCTTCTCCCTGATGGGCGCTGGGCCTTCTAGTGCCTTCCCACCCATGTGTCCTGAGCTGGCCAGCTGGCCTGCATGGCCGGTGAGGGCCTGTACACCGGACCCTGGGCCTTCTGCCCCAGCCATCCCCCTATCCCCTGGCCGCTCCCTCAGTCTCTGCAGTCCTCTTAGTGCATGTGTAACAGCTCTGTGGGGTTTCAGCTGTACAGAGAGGAGCAGAGCTTCGTCTCCCGGCAGTCTGCCGGGCTGTGGACGAGGCCACCTGACTGCTCTTAGGACCTCATGCACCAGCCTGGGTACCCTGGTCCATCGTCTGATCCTCGTGGCAGTGGAGCGGTCCCCAAGGCTTCTGGGGCACTTGTACTAGGAGCCCTTCAACCATCCTCTCTGAGGAAGCTGCTTTCCAGGTCTTTCCCTCCTGCCTCCCCTCCCCCAGCCCGGGCCACCCTCCCAGCTGAGCATGGATCCCCAAATTTGAGCCTGAATCCTGGCCAGCCTCAATGACCCCAGTCTCAAAGCTGAATAATGGAGGTGAGGGCTATCCTCCACTGGAAGCTGCTGGTCTGTACTTCCCTCCTGAGACCAGCACACCTTGTCCCCCATACCTGTCCCCGCTTACGTCCCTCCACTGTCACCATTCGCCCTGGCTAAATGACTGTGCAGCCTCCAGATCTTCTTCTAGGCCTCTACCAACCCATTCCCCAAGTATTTCCTCATGAGCTCTTTAAGCCTTAATGAGTCTTTGTCCTCCCCACCTAGCGATGTGCAGGGGTACACGTGTACTTAGAATAAAGTCCTAGTCCTCGTTCTGTGCTCTGAGCCACCCCCTCCGCCCCCACTCCAGGCAGGCCTACCGTGGAGCCCAGTCCTGCTTAGGCCTCTGTGCTAGTGCCTCCCTCCACCTGGAGTGGCCATTTGCCCTTGATCTCCAGCCTTGGAGAGATGTTCTCTATCTGCCTCTCCTCTTCCAGGTCATCTTCAGCTTTGCTGTGTGTGCACCTTGCCGCAAGGGGCATGGACATGTTTCTCACATCCCAGCAATTGGTAGTGGAATAAATGCACAAGGCTTCCCTGTCTCACTCCAGAGCCATCTGGGTGCTTGGGGAACCCTGTGGACCGACTTTCCTGGCTCAGGGCCCTGCCCTCCCTTTCCCCTCTGGTCTCCTCCAGGGTGCCCCACCTTGCCTGGCATCTCGTCTGCATCCCACTCATAATGCAGCCCCTGAGTCCAGCTCCAGTGAAGGGCTTATCTCCAGGGCTAGCCTCTGGCATCCCAGCCCTGTGTTTCCATGTGTGTTTTCCTGACCTCTGCCAGCCTTGTGGCCTGCGTGCCCCTGCTGTCACTGTGTTCTACTGTGAAAGGAGCCCCACCACACATGCAGTGCACTCACTTCTGGCTCCCTGTGTTCCTAGTGTTTTTACTCCTGTTCTTTTTCACGAAGCGTCTTAGAAGAGTGTATTTCGGTAGGACTTCTTTCAGCTTTTCTAACCTCTGTTACATTATTTTATGCTTTTATGTCTGTAGTCCCCTTTCTCTTCTTGGGTGTATTAGGTGATCACCTTTCAGGCCTCTGACTGGCTGCATGATTTCTTCAGTCCTTGTCTCTCACCTCAGCAACCAGTCACTTAAGGTGGTCACCATCACCTGTCCGCCTCGGCCACCTCCACGCTATGCTGTGTTGTTTGCATCATAACGCGTGTGTGCTGTGTCTTTCTTCACAAATTCCACTGTCTTTGGGACCCACGAGACCTGCTGACCATGTCAGGAAGTGTAGTCCTCGCCTGACGCCAGTGGGAGGCCTGAGTGGTGGCATGGGAGGTATAGCCAAGTGTAGGTGCATGGCCTGTCGCTTCCTTCTTAAGTGTGGCAGTCTCGGCCCGTCGAGAGGGAGGAGGTGGCTGCTTCCCAGCCACCCACTGTTGCTGGGACTGACTTGATAAGGGCTTAGAGATCTGGAATTCTATAGGAACTTTTCAGATTTTTCAGTGTTGGGTCACATTGTACCAGTGTGTGTGTGGTAAGGCTGTGGTGTGGGCGGCCTGTCTAAGCACTCTGTTTTGAGTGAAGACCAGGGAAGAGTCATCCTGCTGGCTCACATCCACACGCATATCCCAGGATGGATGCCGCACCATCGCCCCACTTAGAGGCCTCTCTGGGAGACACAGGCACATGCTGTCTACAGCAAGGGCCATGTGGGTACTCCAGGAACAAAGTTCAGTTGTTGGAAGTTAAGACTTCACCAGAGCGAAACATCTGAAGTAGGTCTTTGATCTTTGATTTCTTGTTTTAAAGGAATCACATCCTCAGCAGGACAAGGCTGCCCCACTGGGCAACCACCAGAGAACACAGGCACAGGGTGTGTGGATTCAGAAGCCCTCCATGCTCATACCTGGCATGCCCTTAGCATGTGAACATCAGGGAGAGTGGTAGCTTCCCTCTGATCTGGATACTCCCATCAAATGTGGAGTTTGCAAGCCGGGCTCGGTGGCTCAGCCTGTAATCCCCCGCCTTTGGGCTGAGGATTGAGCCTTGAGGTGAGTGGATTGCCTGAGCCCGCAGGTTCGAGACCCGCCTGGGCAGCAAGACCTCATCTCTACAATAAATCAAAAAATCAGCCGGGTGTGGTAGTACATGACTGTAATTGCAGCTACTTGGAAGGCTGAGGCAGAAGGATTGCCGGAGCCCAGCAGGTAGAGGCTGTGGTGGCCGGGAGCGGCCACTACACTCCAGTCTGGGTGACAGAGTGAGACTCCAACTCAAAAAAAAAAAAAATGTGGAGTTTGCAGTGTTTTAAAAGGCTGTGAGTACCAGATGGGACAACCCAGGCACACATGCGTATGCACACGTGAGTGTGAGGGCATGTGTTTGTGCATGTGTGTACACATGTGTGTGCTGCGTATTCATGTGTGTGCATGCATGCATATGTGTATAGATGTGTGTAGTGTGTGTATGTGTGTATACATTTTAACCACAAAATGACACACTGGCCCCTGTGCAGATATTACAGCTGAAAGGCACACTGGTGTCCAGTGGGGCTAAGGATTATCCTACAACATTATTTAACCTGATGGCAGCATAAAAGCATTTCCATTAAAATTGAATCAGGGATAAGTACGCCACGGAAGTCAGAACATCGTTACTTTTTGGTGATCTTGGCTTCAGACGCTTCATAAGTTGCGTTTGTTCAGATGCTTAGAGCTTCAAATCTAGAGCAGTGATAAGGTGTTTCCCCCATTGAGCGGAGCAGGATATGTGATTAGGGAATCGGGGCATTGAGGGATTCATAATTTGGTTATATTTTTAAGCTGGGTGGCTTAATTAATGGCTTGATTGAGAATTGAAGAATTTATTTTAATTATTTGCAGGTTAATTCTATCAGCCGTTTTTAAAATTGTGCTCAATCTTGCTTTAAATAATTTTTTATTGTTATCCAAGCAATTGAATCATACTTCATATAAAGGATGAAAGACTTCCTCAGAAGATCTTTGAAAATATTTTCAAACTAAAATATTTTACCACTCCCTGGACTTCAAGAAAGGGAACAAGTTCATCAAAAGAAAGGAATTCCTTTTGCCTCAATTTTGATTTTTAGAAAATATTCAGTGACGATATATTCTCTCATGATATATCAAGGGATATGTTAAAATCGAGTCAGGAAGCCGGGCTCGGTGGCTCAGCCTGTAGTCCCAGCGCTTTGGGAGGCTGAGGTGAGTGGATTGTCTGAGCCCGCGGGTTTGAGACCCGCCTGGCCAACTTGGTGAGACCTCATCTCTACAATAAATCAAAAATTAGCCGGGCGTGGTAGTGCGCACTTGTAGTTCCAGCTACTTGGAAGGCTGAGGTGGAAGGATCACCGGAACCCAGCAGGTCAAGGCTGCAGTGGCTGGGAGCAGCCACTGTACTCCAGTCTGGGTGACAGAGTGAGACTCCAACTCAAAAAAAAAAAAAAAAATTGAGTCAGATGATAGGGAAGTTTAAATTTGTGCCCAGTTATCTTGGCTGTGGTTCCCTTGAATGATGAAGTCATATATTGCTCTTGTATTAAGAGGATCCATTAAACAACCATATGCCAGGTACTGTACTGAGTTCTATATATGCACTATCTCATTTTTAATTCTTAAAACAACCCCTGAGGCTAGGAGGATGGTCCTCATGTTACAGTTAAAGAAAACTAAGATTTATGTAGGCCGGCTGGGTCCATAGGGAGCCTGTTGACCATAGCTGCCCTGTGCTTGTGTCCTGTCCTAGATGACCTGGCTAAAGTGGAGTTAGCTCAGGGAGCCTTGGACACACCCAGGACCCAGCATAAGCATCACAATGACACATGATATTTTGGTGTTCTGTTATTTAAAATGACGTGTGATCCTGTTTCCCTGTTCTTGTACATGGATGACTAAACTTGAATGACATTAAATATCTTCTTTTCAGATGGATCCTGGAATTCCGAACCTCAAAAAGTGATTAAATTAGGTGTCCTGCCAGTTAGAAGTCTACTCATGATAGAAGACACGTTGTGGGCAGCTTCTGGAGGTCAAGTTTTTATAATCAGTGTTGAGACACATGATGTAGAGGTAAGTCGTTTTCAGTGACTACACAGCATGGAAAAGATGTGTTTCACAAATACCCTAGTGGACTTCCCATGCTGAAATCAAAGAAAGCCTCTTGCCCATAGCCATGTGCTGAAAGAAGATTTCTTCTAGATTTTGCCTAGAAAGGGAGGATTACTAGAAAATTCAGCTTACTGTTTTCTAATCATTTGTCCATGGTCACTGGTTACCTGTAAGTAATAGGAACATGCTACTTTAAGAAATGTATTCAGTATGAGCATATAGAGAGTCCTTAAGAACTTATGAGAAATTAGTGTTATACTGAAGTGACACTTGAGCTCTGTGATAAATGGAGCCTTTGCAAAGCAGAGCTGTACTCCACGTCCCAGCCCTCTCTTCTCATAAACATTCCAGATGGATGAACATTTCAGAATAAGAATGAAGTCATAAGTTTATAAGATAAAGAGCAGTAGAATGTTTTTATTACATTGTGATGGAGACAGCCTCTCTAAGCATGCTGCAAACCCAGAGTTGCTGTAATAAACCAAGAAAACAATAAAGTTAATGACTAGTTTTATATCTAATATATGTGTATCAAAATATTTATAAATATTGGGGGAAATATAAAATATTTGGGGGAAATATTTTATATTTCTCCTAATCTTTCATTTTATAAATGTTATTCATATTTCATTTATAAATATTATATATAACCAAGAATTAGTGTTGCTAAAAATGCAGAGAATTGTTACTAAACTTTAAGAAAAAGACAACTAACCTAACAGAAAATGTTCAAAGAACATAAAAAGGCAGCTCTTAGAAAAAGAAATACACGTAAACAGAATGCTCACATGTACACCATAGCCTCATTAATGACTGAAGTTGCTTATTAAAACGAGGTACTTTTAAAAAGAATTTTGTATCTTAGGAAGTAGCAGTTTTATTAGCACCGGCACGACTCAGTTGGCTAATGCTCCCAGGCTGAGCCGGTACTTTTTATTTAAAAAAAAAAAACTTTATTTTTAGAGCATTGTTACGTTCACGACAACCTTTCAGAATTTCCCATGTGCCCCTGCCCTCCATACACCGTGGCCTCCTGGTTATCAGCACCCCCCAAAGGGTGGATTTGTTTCAGTCAAGGAACCTCCATTGATGCCATCATCACCCGGAGTCCACAGTTTACACGAGATCACTGTTGGTGCCGTCTGTTCTGTGGGTTTGGGCAAATGTGTAATGACGTGTGTCTACCACTACAATATCACACAGAGGGGTTTCACTGCCCTAAGTTCTTCTGTGCTTCTGTTCATCTCTTCCCTCTCAGTCCCCAGAGCCCCGGGTCTTCACAGTTAGCATTTTTTTTTTTTTGGTAAGTGTCCTGCCATCATGTTGGGTCATATGGGCATGGCTCTCCAGGACTGCAGGCCCTGGCACAGCTGCTCTGAAGCACTCACCTCTTACCAGGCAGCAGCCGGAGAGCTTGGAAGTCTGCCATGCACACGTGAGAACAGTCATCGCCACCTTGTGTGATGTCACACATGACTGGAAATGTCCTGCATGGACACCCCTGGGGGGAGCTGGTGAAACGATGGCATACCTGCCTCGGAGAGAGCGAGATTGGGTGGTGAAAGAGGCAGGTACAGGATGCCGTGGGTGTTTACACACGAGCCTGCTATGTTGTCACGGTGGCTATCATGTGCCAGGCGTGCACACTTGTTGTCAGACAAACATTCCTACATACAGAAACATCCATGTGTTTTTCTGACAACTGCTGTTTGTTAGTGTGTTGTATGTCACTTTAGTATAAGAAATGGTCCAGGCCCTATTTCTTCCTGCCTGTCTCTGACATCTGTCACTCCTGCTTTCTGAAGCAAACTCACATAGCACGGGTATTTTTTTCAGCCAATGAAATGAATCAAGATTTAAAACTCCCTTGAGACTTGAACACACTGTAATGGAAAAAGAATGCTCAGTTGGGGTGAGGGGTCTAGTTTTCTCTCTTTGAGGCCACTAAAGACATATTCAAATGACTGTTCTAACTACCCACAAATTCAGAGACATGTCTGTGTTATGGTCTTCCAAGAATATCTGTCTAGACCATCCTCAGGAGGGGTGTGTGCTCCCCAGGGCTTTGCTAATATTTCAAGAGTCACATTGTCAGACAGTCATGAAGCCCATTTCAGGATGCATGCTGGCAGCACGTTCTGTATTTCAGCGAGGCAGGAGCCTAGGTCCCCGCAGAGCAATCCTCTGGAGGGCAGCATGGTGTGCCATGGTCTGGCATGGTCTCGGACCAGGGAGGAGCTCCCCAGGCAATACCAAGAAACCTGGGTCTTGTTAGGGATAAGAGGTCCACATCCCTGAGGCAAAGGGGCAGATGTACCCTGATCCCTGGACCATCTGGAGGTTGATTCCCTTTCTACAGACTGCAGCTAGCAGTCCCGTGTGGCTTTTGATGTAGCCTCCCTGTGTCCTCTGTAAAAAGGCCCAGCCTGCTAAATGGGACAGACAGAAGAGCTGTGCGCAGAAAGGGAGGAGCCTTCTCAAGAGTACAGAGGACCCCGGGAGGGACACACTGGAGACGATTCTTCCCCGGATTGTGATCATACCATCTTGTTGCTTTTCGTGTGCCCTTAGAGTGAGATGCCTTCAGTCTAGCCGGAGCCAGTGATTATCCTGTGCTGCTGTGCAGCGTAACCTTGTAGACGCTGCATACAACCTTGTGGGTTTTCTCACAACCTTTGCACACCATCAGAAATAGCATCTTAGTAATTATGTATTTAAAAGGAACAAGGTTCAAATCCTAGCTCAAACATATCACTGTAAGGGGACCTTGGGTAAGCCACTTAACCAGGCCTCAGTTACCTGATCTGTGAATTGGAGATAATCCTTTCTCAGGCAGTTTTGAGGGTGAAATGAGATGTCAAAGTACTTTGCAAAGAGCACTCGAATCATAGCTGTCATTTATTATTAGAAGAAATCATTATAGAATAAGCACACAAGGGCCAGATGTAATGTTTTCTTGGTCTACATTGGCTTTTTTTTTTTTTTTTTGAGGAGGAATAATAGCATAATTTTTCTTTAAAACATTTCCCCCAAACAATGCATTACTTTTGTTATAAATTAACACCTAAAAGCTGGAACAGTGGTTTCTGGCTATCACTAGGAGGCTTCTAGGATAACACATCATTCCCAAATTACTACCTTATTGCAATCAAATCATGACTTCTACATTCCAGAGAATTTATGTGTCATAAATCTTGAAGACTCAGAGAGAAGTCGTATGGCTGGATCCAAATATAAGACTCCTTTCTGTGCATTTTTAGTATCAAAATAATAAATATATGTATGGAGAGAGAAGCAAAAATCTGCTCTCTTTGAAAAAAATGGCATCCATCACATTGTTGCTGTGTTGCAGGGGCCCTCAGGCTCTGAGCTCAGGATCTGAGCATGTTTTCCTCCTGCTGGGGGGTAGGAGCTGCTGGAAGGAACTGTCCAAGTGGCCATCTGTTGTGGCAGCAGTGTTTGCCTGTGTGCTGCATGTGATCTGGATGAGGGGTGAGCTGGAGGGAAAGAAAACAGTACCTTTGGAAGGAATAAATACCTGAGGCTCCAGGACCCAGTTCTTAGAGTGATGACTCTGGTGTGTGTGTGTGGGGGTGCATTTGCAGACTGGGGGTGGCCGCCCATCCCAGCCTGGCACCATAATCTGGCTGCACTGGGCAAACCACCAGATATGCTAAGCCAGTGTAGCGCAGCCTCCTTGCCGAGTAGGGCAGCCCCCTGCTGCCTGCAGGCTCGGGACAGATGGAAAAGCATGTTGTGTGTGTTGGACATCATACTACGTGGGCTGCAATCACCTGGGCTCCTTTTGGGGGGTAGGGGAGGTCATCTTTTTTTCCCCCAGCTATATATGGCTTTCCACCTTGGGTTTATTTCATTGCGTTTTAAATTTTAGAGTGTTAGGAACACTGATGCAGTTCTCAAGTAATCTAATGTTTAGAAACAGGCTAATTACTCCGGGTTTCTGGCAGATGTTGACCTCAGAGGTTTGTTGCTTAGAGCCGAGGATCACATCACAGTTTCAGTTATTACTATAGCTGCTTAAAATTAAAACCTGTTATTCCTCACTCTTGATTTTCCATGATATGCAGTTCTCTTGACTAAAGACAAACAGATGGAAGGAAAGGAAGAGAGAGAGGAAAAAGATTTCTTCCTCCCATCTTCCACCATAGGGAAAAATAGAATGAAATCGACAGGATATTAAAGATGACCTAAGTATCACAGCATAGTGATTTTCTGAAGTGCTGCATTTTTTTTCTCATAGGAATTAAATTCTTGTCATTCTATAGAAAGAAACAAACACAGAGCACAACAAAACAGGACTAAATTGGACTTGGTGGCACACACTGTAGTCCTAGCTACTTGGGAGGCTGAGGTGGGAGGATCGCTTGAGCCCATGATCACACCGCTGCACTCTAGCCTAGGTGACAGATTGAGTCCCCATATCTTAAAAGAAAGAAAAAAGCAAGCAAACTCAGGTGCAAGCCAGCAGAACAGGCCAGGAATTCCTGAACACTCGAATCCCTATCCATATCCCACCTTCTTTCCAGCACCTTCAGAAGCACATGGTTTTGAGGGAGAGGAGACGGAGAGATCTGATATCCCAGTGTTCTTATTTTCAAACCGAAAAACAAGGTCAGAGAGAAAGTAGGAACCATGCCCAACACCACAGGGTTAAGCTAATATTCGTGGTCATCTGTTGTCAGCAGAGACATACCCGTGTGTTTACTAAGTACCTGGCACTATGCAAAACAAAAACTATCCCAAAGATGACTAGGAGCCAGGTCCTGCTCTTGACCCCCAGGACTGCTGTGCTGACAGAGGAACAGGTACTGAGGAAACTTTGAGGGGGACACCCCTTGCCAGGGCCTCAGGCAGGCACACAGTCTGGCATGAAGGGCAGAACCAGCCCCACATCCGCAAGGCCCCATGTCCCACAACGATCACGAGTTTCAGGACATCTGCAGGACCTGCATCCCACAGTGAGCACAAGTTTCAGGACATGCACGAGGCCCACGTCCCACAGTGATCGTGAGCTTTAGGACATCCACGAGGCCCACATCCCACAGTGATGCCGAATTTCAGAACATCTGCTGGGCCCGCGTCCCACAGCGACTGTGAGTTCCAGGACATCTGTGAGGCCCATGTCCCACCGAGATTACAAGTTTCAGGACATCCACAAGGCCCACATCCCATAGTGGTGCCGAGTTTCAGGACATCTACAGGGCCCGCATCCCACAATGATCGCATGTTTCAGTATATCCGCGAGGTCCATGTCCCACAGTGACTGCGAGTTTCAGGACATCCACGAGGCCCACATCCCACAGTGATGCTGAGTTTCAGGACATCCGCAGGGCCTGTGTCCCACGGTGATCACGAGTTTCAGCATATCCGCGAGGCCGTGTCCCACAGTGATCGCGAGTGTCAGGACATCCACGAGGCCCACATCCCACAGTGATGCCAAGTTTCAGGACATCTGCGGGGCCTGCGACCCACAGTGATTGTGAGTTTCAGGACAGCAGCAGCTGCAGAGCATCAAACCAAGTGTACGTCCCTCAGAGCATGGCCTCAGGTGGCTCTCAGGGACAATGCTAGACTGTCTGGAATAAGTAGGAGCTTACCAGAAGAAACAACAGAGACACCATCTCACAGAGAGGAAGTGATGGGTCAGGATTGAGGTCGTGGGTCCTCGAGGTCACCTTCTGGAAGCAGAGGGTCTGAAGGCATGGTGGGCAGGCCCAGGTGGACCAGCTGGACCTTGTGCTTGCATGGGAGTGTGGGTCTTATCACCTTACTTTGCTTAGTCAGCACACAGGGTCATGGGCAGTGCAGGGTGCAGGGAGCTGCATTTGACTTTGTCTCTTGAAGCAAAGTTCTGTGCAGTTTTCTTCTGAACACCGCTGCTGCTGTATGCGGCAATCGGAACAGATATGGCATCCGTATTTTCAGAAAAGCGTCTTACCATCATGGGAAGGGGTGCAAGACTGGAGACTTGGGAACTGGAACTCAAATCTAGGAGGTTATGCTAGATTAGAGACTCCAGGGTTGAGGCCCAGCAAACCATGGGGGGGGGGTTTGAGGTTTTTTTTTAGCATCCTTCCAGAAGTTTCAGCAGTCATTGTGAAAGTCAGCATCCAGAGCAGAGAAAGTAGCTGTCCTTTTATTCCCATGTAACACAAGAGCTCCCCTCATGTGTTCTGGGGTTTTTTTTCCTTTTCTTTAAACCTCTCTGTAGACATTGCCTTCCTCCGCCCAACACAGCTTTTCAGGGAGTAAGCTACTTTGTTCTGAACTGACTTGAGGAACCAGCCTGGATAGAGACTTATGAGTAAAATGGACCACAGACACTTCCCCCTCCAAAAACCATGGAGACTCAAGATCAATTATGCAAAAGTTTAGTGGGGACAATTAGGAAGAAGGGTTATGGCCCCCCCTCTGTTGTTGTAACCTTAAATATTTGGCAATACACTCGGAGTGAAAGTAACAGTCCCTGCTCCTCCCCACAGCTGAGTCTTATAGTGTCATTCCCCTAAGGGAAATCTGAACTAGTTTCCAAAAGATCAGAATGAACCGACTCCCCCCACCCAGAGAAGTCTGAGAGGAAGGCAAGGCCTTACCTGCCCTTGCGTACAGTGGTATGCAGAAGTCTAAGCCTAAGCACAGGGGCTCCTGTCCCCCGTGTAGGGTCTCTCACAGCACAGGCAGGCAAAACTGTCCAGAACTGCCTCTTCCCTATGTTCCGCGACGCTCGCTCATGCTCAGGGGACTCCACGCTGCTCTGGAGTGATGAGTGGTTTGTGGGTTCCTGGCTTGTGATGTTCCCTTTGAGTCTGAGCTGCAAGTGCCACATGGGAAGTCACTGCTCTTTCACTATCTAAGTCAAAGTCAAAACGACCTATATTTGTTGTACTGTGGCAAACTGTGCTTTAATAAAGTCCCTGAATTGAACCCTAAAGTTATTCAGGAGGCAAGAGGTAGCACCTCATGAAGTTCAAACTGAGGTTTTCTAGTTCTGTAGTTTTTAAGCTTCACTGCAGAATTGAATTATCTGAGGCCCTTAGAAATAATCTCATGCCTGAGTTCCATCACATATCAGATAAATGAGAATGTCTAGGGGATGGGGTAGGGACAGCGGCATTTTTTAGTATCCTGGGTAATTTCGGTCTGTAACCAGGGTTGAAATCATTGGGTCTAATCCCAAGGCCTCCTCTCTTTCCTTCCCTTACTTCCATGAAACAGAATGAAGACAAACCAGCTCACAGGTTGCTGGCCTGTACACCAGCTTATAGGATTGTTGACAACACAAGGCGGAATCACAGAGGAAGATTAGGGTGCCCTGTCAGGGTGAGAGTAAGCAGCTTACTCTGAGGTTTACATGGATGTCCAGGAGGAAGCATTCACCAGGCAGTTTGGATGTTTAGCTGCACGGTAGGTGGCTGTGGCAGCCATGAGTGTGGATGAGCTTGAGCTCAGGATGATCTTGCAGAGAGAAGAGGCCAGAGGAACAAGGGCTGAGAAATTGGCATTTCAGGACATGAAGAGAAGGATGAGCATCAATAAACATCTGAGTGGGAGAGGTGAGAGAGGAAGCTAGAGGCCAGGAAGAGTGTAGCATCACTGGAGTCAAAAGGGAGAGCATCTTAGAAGCACCAGATTGGTCATCAGAGTCTAGTGCCAACAAAAGACAAATATGAAAGGCTCAAGAAATATCCATGAAACTGATCAAGATAAGAAAGAGAAAACTCCAGTTAATAAAATCAAGAACAGAAGAGGGGGCATTACTACCAACCTTACAGAAATGAAAAGGATTTTAAGGGAGTACTATAAACAACTGCATGCCAGCAAATTAAATAACCTTCACAAGTTTGACATAATTTGTAGAATGGCACAACTGTGAAAACTGAATCATGGAGAAATAAAAAATTTGAATAGACTTAAAATTAGCAAGGATATTGAATCAGTAATCAAAAAGTTTCCAACGGCAGCCCAGGACCAGATGACTTCACTGGTGAGTTCTATCAAACATTTTGAAAGAAATTAAAATCAGTCTTTCTCAAACTGTTCCAAAATATTGATGAGAAGGAACACTTCTTAACTCATTCTATGAAGCCAGCATGACACTGATCCCAAAGATACAGCAAGAAAACTGCAATATCTCTTATGAATATTGATGTAAAATCCACAACAAAATACTTGTGAAGTGCATTTAATGGCATATTGCAAGTCATATATACCATGGTTAAGGGAGATTTATTTCTGGAATGCAAGGATGGTTCAACACATGAAAATCAATCAGTGTAATGTATCACATTAAAATTATTTTTTGTAGGGGACCACATGATCATCTCAATTGATGCACAAAAAGCATCTGACAAAATCCATCACCCTTTCATGATACAAACACTCAATAACTAAGAATAGAAGGTGACTTCCTCTACCTGACAAAAAGCATCTACAAAAAACCCAAAGGTAACATCATACTTAAGGATTAAATAGTGTAAGTTTCCCCCTAAGATCAAGAACAAGGTGATAATGCCAACTTTCACCACTTCTACTCAGAGTGGTACTGGAGGTTCTAGCTAGAGCAATTGTGCAAGGAAAAAATAGGGGAGCATCCAGATTGAAAGGAAGAAGCAAAATTCTGTTTGCATATTATGTAGTCTTGCATGTAGAAAATTCTAAGGAATCTACAAGAAAACTGTTGGAACTAATTTAGCAAGGCCGCCAAGTACAAAGGTGGTATAAAAGAATCAACTTAATCTTTATACAGTAGTTACAAACAACCTGTAATTCCGGCTACTTGGAAGGCTGAGGCGGAAGGATCGCCAGAGCCCAGCAGGTCGAGGCTGCGGTGGCCGGGAGCGGCCACTGCACTCCAGTCTGGGTGACAGAGTGAGACTCCAACTCAAAAAGTGAAGAAAACAACTCCATATATGCTGTCAAGAAAAAAAAAATACTTAGAAATAGATTTAACCAAAAATGCAAATTTGTACAGTGAAAACTGTAAGACATTATTGACAGAAATTAAAGAATACCTAAATAAATGGAAAAACATTCATATTCATAGATTAGAAGGCTTAATATTGTTAAGAAGGAAATAGTCCTACAGTTGATCAATAAATTCAATATAATCCCTATCAAAATTTCAACTGCCTCCTTTTTAAACAAAACCTGACAAATTCTAAAACTCATCTAGAAATGCAAAGGCCCCACATAGCAAAGCAGTCTTGGAAAATAACAAAGCTGGAGGACTCGCACAATTTCAAGTTTTGCTGTACAGGTACAGTGATCCAGACAATGTGGTACTGTAGAAGACAGGCATATAGATCAACGGGTTAGAATAGAAGACCCAGAAAAAGATCGTCTGGGGGCCAATAATTTTCAACAAGGTACCAAAACTATTCAATGGAGAAAGAATAGTCTCTCAATAGATGGTTCTGGTGCAACTTGATATCTACCTGCAAAGGAATGAAGGCAGACCCCTGCTTCACACCACACACAAAATTAGCTCAAGTGGATTAAACCTAAATGGAAGAACTGCACCTATAAGCATCTTAAAAATCTTCATACTTTGGACTGGGCCATGGTTTTTAGACATGATGCCTGAAGTACAAAAAACCCATGGGAATAAGTAAGGTAAATTGGACTTCATTAAATTTAAAATCTTTGTGCTTCAAAGAATACTATCAAGAAGGTAAAAAGACAACCAACAGAATGGGGGGAAATATTTACAACCTGCAGTAGGGCTCTTGCATCCAGAATATGTAACAAACTCTTACAACTCAATACAAAGAAAAAGCCCAATTTAAGGCAAAGGAACTGAAGAGACATTACTCCAGAAAAGTTGTACAGTTGACCAATGTACACATGAAGAGATGCTCAACATTATTACTCGTTAGGGAAATGAAGTTCAAAACTGTAGTGAGACACTACTGCACATATGCTAGGATGGTAAGAGTAATTTTTTAAATTATCAAAATGGGAACTGGGCTCGGTGGCTCAGCCTGTAATCCCGCGCCTTTGGGAGGCTGAGGTGAGTGGATTGCCTGAGCCCGCGGGTTTGAGACCCGCCTGGGCAGGTGAGACCTCATCTCTACAATAAATCAAAAAATCAGCCGGGCGTGGTAGTGCATGCCTGTAATTCTGGCTACTTGGAAGGCTGAGACGGAAGGATCGCCGGAGCCCAGCAGGTTGAGGCTGCGGTGGCCAGGAGCGGCCACTGAACTCCAGTCTGGGTGATGGAGTGAGACTCCAACTCAAAAAAAAAAAAAAAAAATTATCAAAATGGGCATTCACAAGCACTGGAGGGCATGAGAAAAAGACTTGCAGATTGCTGATGGGAATGTAGAATGGGGCAAATCTCTGGAAACGTTTTTCAGTTCCTTAAGAAGTAACTCATGGAATTACCATATGACCCAGCATTTCCAATCACACATGTATATCCAGAAGAGCCTAATATTCTCTCTCTCTCTTTCTCTCTTTCTTTCTCTCTTTCTTCTTCCCCTCCCCCCTCCCTCCCTCCCTCTCTCCCTCCCTTCCTTTTCTTCTTTTCTTTCTTTCTTGTCAAGGACTCACTCTATTACTCATACTGGAGTACAGTGGCATGATCACTGCTTACTGTACCCTCAACCTCCTGGGCTCAGGCGATGTTTCAGCCTCAGCCTCCTGGGTAGCTGGGACTACAGGCATGTGTCACCATGCCTGGCTAATTTTTTGATTTTGTTGTTGTTGCTTGTAGAGATGAGGTCTTGCTGTGTTGCCTAGGCTGGTCTCAAAATCTTGGGCTCAGGCAATCTTCCCACCTTGGCCTCTCAAAATGCTGAGATTATAGGTGTGTGCCACCATGCCTAGATTATTTTATTTTTTTATAGAGGCAAGGTCTCACTACATTGCCTAGGCTGGTGAACTTAATATTCATGTGTATGAAAACTTGTATATGAATGATCATAGCAGCATTATTTATAGTAGCTAAAAAGTGGATACAACTCAAATGTCCATTAACTGATGAATGGGCAGACATAATGTGGTTCATCCACACATGGGATGTCATTCAGCCGTGAAAGTAACGAAGCACTGACACACACAACCACCCGGATGAGCCTTGGACATATTATGTTCAGTGAAAGAAGTCAGACGCCAAAGGCCACACACACTGTAAGATTCCAATCACATGAAATGTCCGGAACAAGCAAATTCATAGAGGGTTGAGGAGGAGCAGTGAGCGGGGTGGAATGTTCTGGAGTCTAGAGAGTGGTGATGCTTGGCGACTTTTTGAACATACTTAAAAAACCACTGAATTACGTACTTTTAAATGGTGATTTTTATGGCATGAGAATTTTATCTTGGTTTTTTAAAAAGGAACTCTCTTCTGGATTTGGCGGCTTGGTGATGATGGGGAAGCTTATCCGGTGTCAGCCCGAGTAAGCTGAGATAACTGGGAGGGGGAGGCGGGACGTCTTGCACCTGCCAGGACTGGCCAGAGAGAGTGAGGGCCACAGCCAGAGGGTCACAAAGGCTTTTCTTTCCCTTTCTTTTTAATGTAAGGTTCTTTTCCTTTCTTTTTAATATAAGGTGAGTGAGACATGTACTTGTTTGGGGCTAGATGAAAGAAGTCAGGAGAGAAAGGGCCCCAGGCCAAAGGAGACAGACCACAGGGCAGGAAGGACCTAGTACCAGGAGAAGGGTTTACCAGAGAAGGCGGGGGGGCGCTGTGTGGACAGGACATGTTGGCAGGCGGAGGTGGACTGCGTGGGCTGTGGACTGCAGAGGAGAGGGAGGGGTCAGAAATAGAGCCGAGTTAGAGTCCCCAGGCAGCACCCTGGCTTCTACACTGTACTGCCCAGAATCTCTGGAGTGTGGAGACTGGGAAACGGCAGCTCCTAAAGACACTTTAGATCTTCTTGCGTGATGACTCACATTCCACAGGGTCATGGAGCTGGATTCCAAGTATGAGAGCTGGGTTGGAGACTCAGGGGCACCACCACCACCGCTGTGAATGTGTGTTCTTTCCATTGATAGGGACTTTGATTCAGTAACTTCATATGAGGAAATGATGTGCCCATGATGAGAGTATTTACAGAGTTGACTATAGCACATCTTAGAAACAGGATGTCCCTTGGAGAAATCAAAGGGCTGAGGTGACATGTTACCCTGCAGGACCAGAGCTGGAAAGCAGGTCCTCCCACTCTGCCCAAGAGCCCTATTCCCTCACATCAAGGCCCTGGGAGACCCCAGGAGGGAGCAGTTTGCTCAGGGGCCTATACACAGAGGTGGAGCCTGCTTGAAACCTTGGAGATGCACTCAATATCGGGGCCAGCTGGCTGGACCATACAGACTCTGTCGCATCCCGGTTCCCAAACCCACCCTCAGGATACTGCCCCTCATCAGCTGCCTTTCCCCTCAGGCCCTGTAGCCCCTGTATATAGGCCCAGCCACCCCCAGGGAAATCCCAACTGAAATAAGGCATGATCCCACTGGAGATGGCATCTCCCATCCAGCTCAAGATGAAATCTGTATTCCTCCAACTAGCGCATTGAGTGTGTAGGACTGTAGCTGTAGGGTAAACCTGACTGTGCCTGGGGTGGGTGACCACGTTGAGCAAACAGGGTCCCTCCGTGGTAGAGTGGGCCATAAACCGTCTTTTCCCATGTTCTCAAATGTTAGGGCCAACCCTTAGGACAGAGATGTAAGTCTGGTATTTTCTGTGAATTTCTGTAAGTGTCATCATTTAAATTAGGCAATTGTGCAGGATTGTGTGATTTCACAAACATGAGGATGCTGCTTCAGGGCATGGTGTCTCCAGGTGCCATCCTCACCCCTTCAGTCCCCATGGACAGGAATGGCAGCTGTGCTGTTCTCTGCATGGGCCAGTGGGTGGTCCAGGCAATAGCTCCCAGAGAGCACAGGCGTCAGGCAGCACCTGAGGACAAGGGGCATCAGTGGCATAAGCAGCTTGTGCTGGGTGCAAGGGTACAAGTGCTCGTGGGACCTGTGGAGCAGGCTTTAGGACGGAGTTCTCAGAGGCGGGCTGCAGCTAAGCCTGGGAGCTCAGGAGGGGCCTGGTTACCCAGAAAGGGAGAAGGTAGAGGAGGCACAGAGTACTGGGGGCCTGACACTGCCCGGGCCGTAGAGTTGGGCTGGCCTGAGGGGCTTGCCCATGGCTTGGAGCCGAGGCAGGGTAGATTGGCCCCTTTAGCCTGTTCCCACACATATTTCACTCTCCTTGTCGTCTTGCCTGTGGCCCGTGTCTCCTTTGGACACAAGCTTGGCAGCCTGGGTACCATGAGTGCCCTTCGGCTGTGTTTGAGGTTACTGTGTTCTCAGCTCCCAGTGGTGTCAGTAATGGGGAGTCACGGCACGTCCCGTTCTGTAGAGCACTGGTCTGCTTGGGAGAGCAGTTCAGTACTGGTGTCATCCCTTCCAGGAGGGGCTGAGGCTTTTGAATGGGATAACTCCCACCGGACGCACGTGGGCAGGATGGGCTACGCCTTGCAGATTCTCCCAGGGGTCCATGCCAGGTGCCTCCTAACATTTGTCCATGATCTTCTCTTGGTTTCTCAGAACCAGCTGGAGGCGCACCAGGAGGAAGGCATGGTGATCGCCCACATGGCAGCTGCCGGCGTGGGCATCTGGATCGCGTTCACCTCAGGGTCCACACTCCGCCTTTTCCACACAGAAACCCTCAAGCACCTGCAGGATATCAACATCGCCACGCCTGTCCACCACATGCTGCCAGGTAATGAGCCGGATGGGCAGGGCCTGGAGACAAGGGGGCTGAGCACAGGACAGGAATACTACAGATTGGAGGACACAGAAGGGTGGGACATGGCAGTAGGAACTACCCTGTGTACACAATTAGCACCTGTCTGTAGGCATGAAGCCAGCATGTACAAACATGTCGAAATACATACATGCACGTAGCTAGTATGTAGGTATGTGGCTGATCTGTGTAAGCATGTAGCTAGCATACATATACATGTACCTAGTGTGGATGAATATGTGTAGCCAGTGTGTACAGCATGTAGATGGCATATACGAGGTACCAGGTGCCGGGACTTTTGTTTGTTGTTTTTTGCTCCTTCAGAGGTAGCTTGGGACCGTCATGGGTTACTAGAAGGTTTTGTTGTAGCTTGCTCATTGCTGGTTGGGAGATGATGTTGGAAGGAGTTTGCAGTTTAAAGGGAAGGTGCCGGAGGGAGGCGGCAGCCCTCTGTTCCCTTTAGGCTGCCATAGCAAAGACCATAGGCTGGGTGGCTTATAAACAACAGAAAAAATGTATTTCTCTGAGCTCTGGGGGCTGCACATCCAAGGTCCTGTTCTGCAGGTTGGATGTCTGGTGAGGACCTGCTTCCTGGGTTGCAGATGTCGCTTTTCACAGTGCCCTCACCTGGTGGAGAGAGTTCTGTCTCTTCCTCTTCTGGGGCCACTGATCCCATTGTGGGGACTTCCTCATGACCCCATCTCATTCTCATCACCTCCCAAGGCTCTGCCTGCTAACACCATTCCCCTGGGGCCCAGGGCTTCAACATGGGAATCTGGAGGGGACACCATCACTGCATCCCTGACAGGTTCCATTGGTGGTGCATCAAAGAGGATCCAGTGGTGTAGGGCTCAAGTTCAAGAAAGTATATGAGGATGGGTATGAGGGGTGGAGGAGAAGGCAGAGGAAGCGTTGGAGGACTCAAGGGGGCCTTTGCCCTGGAGGCTGAGGGTGAGTGTGTTTGGGGCACGGTTGGTCCGTGGCCACTGTTCTTTCTATGGGGCTAACTCCGCACAAGTCATTGTTAAACTATTGTGGGAGACTTTTATTTAGTGAGTAGAAGGGAGATTTACATGATCTGCAAGTGTATATTTAGAAAACCAGAATGGTTTGCCCCTCTGGCTTGGAAGGTGTCAGGAGGCTTGACTGTGGAGTGTGAGATGTTTGCTCTGAGCACACGCTGCGGGGACAGATGTTTGCTGTGGGAATTGTGGTGGTTGTTGGGATGAGGCCAAGGCACATTCTTCCACTGCCAAAACACACACGTGTGTGACCGTGAGTGCCCATGTGTCCCAAGTTCTGTCGAGGGGCAGGTGGGGAGGTGGTGGAAAAGCAACCCAGCTCCAGGTCCTGCCTCCAGCACCCCCATGACAGGCACCTGCAGTGCCCCGAACCAGCTTCCTAGGGCCAGCACTTGTCCCTCTCCAGGTGGGGTCAGAAGGAAACACGTCATGGAGGGCGGGCAGCCAGTGTGAGGAGAGATGGTGTTTTGAGTTGATTTCTTATCAAAATAACCCTTGTGCATGATCTAATGAAATCAAACAGTCCTCACCCCCAGGCAGTGAAAACAAAGCTGAACAGGAAAGGCCGAGCTCAGGGGCCCCCAAGTGCCCGCCTGTCACTCCCCCCCATCACCAGCTGCTTCCCTGCCCCCTGTTGTCAGCTGCGCCCCTGCCCGCCCCTTCTGCTTTTGAGAAAGTCGCGCCTGTGTGGCGGGTTCCTGCTTTTTCATTTTAGCTGCTGACCTCTGACTTCTTCCTGTGGAAGGGGAGGATGGAATTACTGTGAGTCCCCCCAGCAGGAGCACCTGACACACCCATCCAGGGATAGTGTACAGGGCAGACTCCCGGTTAGACCAACATGTGCTTGATGCCGGAGTGTTCGCCACCTTGAAGCTGTTGGTGCCTGAGCCACAGGGCAGATGTTGCTGCATTTCCTTTCCCTGGGCGTTCACCCCTTGGTGGCTTCCTTTTTGGGGGCCTCTGTGCCTTTCCAGTGGGCTGACAAGGGATCCGTCCTGAGCTCTCCCATGAAACGTGGTGGGCTTTATGGCACCAGATGCGGTGGTCTCCGTGGCATCAACCTTCCCCAGTGCTGGACCTCCCTACCCCCTCAGTCTCCCTGGGTCCGCAAACAGCACCCTCCTCAGCCTGCTCTCCCGCATGCACCACTCCTGTTCGGTGGCCCTTGCGCGGGAGCCCTGGAGCCGTGGGTCTTTTTTATTCCTGTCCATGTGAGGAAGGCTGCCCTTAGATGTACGTGCAGGTGAACACATGCATTTGGAACAGAGCGGAGAGCCCACCTCATTGGCAGATGTTCTCTGGCATTTGTGTGTCTCACTGGAAATAGCTCCAGCTTCCCTAATTTCACCGGTTCTGGGGCACAGTTTCTGCTTTATCCACACATTGTGTCCTTCCCTTCTTACGGTCTATTGCCACCATGGCCTGTAATCAGGAGGAAGGCAGGTGAGTTATGGCAGAACCCAGGACACTAGGAGTTCAACTTTGTCGTGCCTCTGACGAGATCCTCAGAACGGTGTCGACTGAAATAATTCTGGTTTTCTGTTTTCTTGTGATTTCGACAGAACAAGGAGGGCCAGTCCTACCCTCTCCATCTCTTTGATCTTCTGACCTTCTGGCTGGTATTTTAGCCATAAGCGTTACTGCAATTCATTTTATGTATAAATCATTTTAGTGTATGTTCATTCTGTACTTGAGGGTGCTGAGTCTGAGGTTGCTGGCTGTTCATACTCCTGGAAACGTCTGTTCCTATTGCCCTTGTTTCCTGGAACCTACACGTGCCCTGTGTTCACTGTTCACATGTGTTCATAGCATTGCCCAAGGGGTTTTGCTTTTTATACAGTGTGGTAAATAATACATAAAATTATCTTTTTGTGCTATTGCTGGAATAGAGTTCAAGTAGTTTCTGCAGATGAAGACTTGCCAAGCCAAAAGAAACAAAATTTTTTAAAAAATCATACTATAACTCTCACCTTTTTTATAAGTTAACAAAACTTGATGAGCTTTCCTTCTTTCCCTGAGGTCTCAGATGCTTTCCCCTGCAGAGTCCATGAACCTGCAGCTAAGGAGCTGGCTCTTTGCTTCCATAGGGATCAATGCTGAAAACAACATAGCTCACGTTCTTTCACATAAACCACGTCATATTCAACAGGCCAACAATGATGTTGAAGCCTCCTGTTATTAACATACACATTTTTTAGAGCAGTCATTAAGCTTCCGAGTCATGAAGGAGTTGGGTTTATAGCAAGTACGTCGAAGGGCACTTATCTCTTCTGGTTATAAGCAGTTCCAGTAGTGACGTTGTGATGCAGGTGTTTCCTGCTTTGTCCAGAAAGTTCAGAGGAGGATATTTTGGATGGAAAGTGCCAAGACCCCACAGTAAATTTAGCCTTTCTTTATCCCCACCAAGTGAATGGAGAGCCTCCAGGAGGGATGTGACCAAACAAAATGACCCAAGTTTCCATTGAAAAAACATCAGCGTAACTTTTCTGAATACCATAGACCACATCATAGGAAATTCAGCAGATTCAACCAGACTCAAAATTTATACATCCTATTTCATGAATGGGATGATATCCCAGGGATCTGCTGGAAATGTGCAGATGAAACTCGAACGACTGTTGGAAATCCCAGTCTCCCTTATTGGTTGTCTTTAAATTGAAGTTGTTTATAGAATAAAAATATTTTCAGTGCTTCTGGAATAGCCCTACACCATTACTTAAAACATCGTAAATTCACTGTAGAGGAAAATTTCACTCTGAAATTCTTTGCAGGAAAAATAAATGAAATTCAGTTTTTCAAACCAAAATATTTCGGGATGTTAAATTTTTTTAAAAATCATAAAAATACTTAATTGACTCACTTGCATAGTTTCCATTTAACTTGAAGTTGTGGACTTGTGAGACCCAATAATCCTGCAGCAGCCCTGGAAGGGAACCCAAGAGAGACAAGGGCACTTGGTGAGGTGGTGTAAGAGTCACCTGTATTTTTCCAGTACGTTTGTGCTTTAATAGGAACTCCAGCCTGGGCATGGTGGCTCAAGCCTGTAATCCCAGCACTTTGGGAGGCTGCAACGAGAGGACTGCATGAGCTCAGGGGTTCGAGACCAGCCTAGGCATATTGGTGAGATCTTGTCTCTACAATAAATTAAACAAAATTAGCCATGTGTGTTGGCGCATGCCTATAGTTCCAACTACTTGGAAGGAGAAGGCGCAAGAATTGCCTGAGCCCAGCAGATTGAGGCTACAGTGACTGTGAACCTGCCACTGCACTCCAGCCTGGGCGACAGAGTGAGATTCCGACTCAAAAAAGAAATAAACAAAATAAAAGGAACTCTGCTCACATGTGGGACAGCTGGACTGCACCACTGCCTGGTTATCTTTTCCTTCCCGTCTAGGGTTGGAGGAATGGCAGCTAGGTTGAGCGGGCCAGCCCACCCTCCGGCTCTAGAAGTGAGGACATCACACTGATATTTTGAGATACGGCTATTATGCCTGGGAGCTTTAAGGGGAAATCAGCATTTGGGCTTGACTGTCAGTGTGATGGGAGAAAACTATTTATGGAGCAGAGTGAGCACAGGGCAGGGAACCGGCTCCTCAGACTTCTACTGTGGCTTCCATGGAGGCCAGGAGGGCAGCTCTGACTTCATGCTGGGCTTGTGTGCAGGTCTGCTCTCTGTCTTATGTTTAGTGTTTAAAATACTTAGCACTGAGCCCAACTGGGACTCCTGAAAGACACTCCCACATCCAGCTAAATGCCAGACCCTGGGCAGTTCACACCGCAGGTCTCACACTGGCAGTGCCTTAGTCACTGTAGATACACTGACTATCTGCCTTTAACCTTCATGGTGTGGCTCACTCACTTGCTATGTATGCATGTATGTATGTATGTATTTATTTTTGAATTGGAGTCTTTGTTGCCCAGGCTGAAGGACAGTGGCACATTCATGGCGACCCCAGCATCGACCTGCTGGGCTCTGGCGATCCTTCCACCTCAGCCTTCCAAGTAGCTGGAACTACAGGCACGTACTACCACGCTTGGCTAATTTTTTGATTTATTGTAGAGTTGAGGTCTTGCCAAGTTGCCCAGGCTGTTCTTAAACCCATGGGCTCAGCAATCCACTCACCTCGGCCTCCCAAAGAGCTGGGATTACAGGTTGAGCTACCCAGCCCGGCCGGCTCACTTGCTTTGAAAGCATGAGCACCCGCTCACTTACGGGGCTTTTCTTGGACTGACCACATCTCCACCAAGTCTCTTCAGAGAGGAGACATTGAGAGTGCAGTCGGCCTTTTAAAAGCCATATAAACCAATGTCTAGAAGTGAAAATAAATGTCTCGTTTTTGTAGGAAGGGCTTTTTTGGGAGGTAATTTTTGCTGTTGTCTCATAATTCACAAAACTGACCTCTGTGGATGCACTGATATTTCTTGGGCTCTGGTGTCAAGTTGTTTGTTTTTATGCTGTTTACCTGAGATGAACTTTGGATCAAGTGTGCTGATTATTGGAAATAGCATTTAAGCCTGCAGAACTGGGGATGAACTGTCTTCCAGTCCTCACCATCACTACTCAGAACCACACTACGTGGCTTCAGTGCTAAGCTGGAACCACGGGCGTTATCTCATATCCCCCCGAGAGCCCCATAAGAATTTCAGTCAGTCGGGCTTGGTGGCTCAGCCTGTAATCCCACGCCTTGGGAGGCTGAGGTGAGTGGATTGCCTGAGCCCGCGGGTTCGAGACCCGCTTAAGCAACTTGGTGAGACCTCATCTCTACAA
>NW_007195779.1:291316-292070 GCF_000164805.1 Carlito syrichta | reverse complement strand
AAAAAAAAAAAAAAAAGAATTTCAGTCATGGTGAAGTGATATGAGGGTTCAGAACCAGCCTCTACACCTGGGGACACAGAGGTCTTTGAAGCAAGCAGGACTCGTCCCATTTCCTGGCCTTGTCAGCGCTGGAGCCCTGTGCCTGATTTCCTGGGACCTCAGATCCTTGGCTGTGAAGCAGATCCCAACATAGCTGATAGCTCGCCAGGCCCATCTGACCCAGCATCTATCAGTATTTACCTAGTGTGTCCCTGTGCCAAGGTTTTGAGTGGCGATGTACTTTTTTAAATTTTTATTTTTAGCACAGGTAAAATTTGGGCTTCACTTTGGTCCCCATTTTGCCTGGTTTGAGGCTAGCTACCCTTATTGATGAAGTGTGCCCCCCACCCTCACCTGGCAGTTTCTCTCTACTGCCAATCCCTTTCTTAACAGTATTAGTTTACACTCCCACCAACAGTGTAGAAGTGTTGTCCTTTCCCCCACATTCTCTCAAGCACCTGTTGTTTTTTGAGTTATTGATGATGACCATCCTGAAGTTAGGTGGTATCTCAGTGTCATTTTAATTTGCATTTCTTTGATGATCAGTGAGGCTGAACACTATTTCATGTATCTGTTGGCTGCTTGTATGTCTTCTTTTGAGAAGTGTCTATTCATATCTTTTGCCTACTTTTTTTTTTTTTGAGTTGGAGTCTCACTCTGTCGCCCAGACTGGAGTGCAGTGGCCACTCCCGGCCACCGCAGCCTCGACCTGCTG
>NW_007195779.1:276406-291296 GCF_000164805.1 Carlito syrichta | reverse complement strand
TATTGTAAAGATGAGATCTCGCTGCCCAGGCAGGTCTCGAACCCGCGGGCTCAGGCAATCCATTTACCTCAGCCTCCCAAAGGCGTGGGATTACAGGCTGAGCCACCGAGCCCAGCTTTTTGCCTAGTTTTTAATAGGGCTGTTTGGTTTTTTTTTCCTTTTCAGCATGTTTAAATTCCTTGTAGATCCTGGAAGTTATGCCTTTGCCAGATATACAGTTGGCGAATATTCTTCCCCAGTCTGTGGACTGTCTCCCTGCTCTCTTGATGGTTTGTTTTACTTTGCAGAAATTTTTCAGTTTGATGAGGTCCCACTTGTCAATCTTATCTCTTATGGCATGGGCATTTGGGGTTTTGATCAGGAATTGGTTTCCAGTTCCAATTTCTATAAGGTGTCTCCTGCATTTTCTAAGGTTCTTATAGTTTGAGGTTTTACATTTAGCTCTTTGATCCATTTAGAGCTGATTTTGTGTATGGTGATAGGTATGGGTCTTGTTTTAGTCTTCTGCATATGGTCAGCCAGTTTTCCCAGCACCATTTACTGAATAAGTTCTCCTCTCCCCCGGGTTGTTAGTGGAGGCTTTGTTGAAAATGAGTTGGTTCAGAAATTGAGGTTTTTCTTCCAGGATCTCTGTCTTGTTCCATTGGTCTATATGCTTGTTCTTTTACCAATACCAGACTGTTTTGATTATTATAGCCTTGTAATAAAATTTAAAGTCTGGAAGTATGATACCTCCTTCTTTGTTTCTTTTGCTGAGGATTTTGCTTTGGCTATTCATGGCCATTATATTTCCATATGAACTTCTGTGTTGTCATTTCTAGGTCTGAGAACAATGATGGTGGTAATTTAATGGGTATTGTGTTAAATCTGTAGATTACCTTGAATAGGATAGACATCTTAACACTGTTGATTCTTCCAATCCATGGGCATGGAATGTTTTTCCATTTGTTTGTGTCATCTGATTTCTTTCAGCAGTGTTTTGTAGTTTTCATTGTTAAGGCCTTTCACTTCTCTGGTTGGTGGTATGCTTTCCACGCTCTAACCCTGCAGCAGAAGCCCATCCTCACCTGCTTGTTGGAGAGCCCTCCTCATGTGTGAAGGGGACTCTACTCCCCCAGAATTACAGGCTGCTGTGTGTGTCGGGGTACTTGAGGACTTATGTGCTGTGTTGAAGCAAATGGCTTAGACAGATGGTTCTAGGGATTTGCATCTCATCTGAAAGGGCTGCCCAGAGCAGTACAGGGACTGGATGGTGGGGTCTAGGGATGCCTCTGCCCTGTTCTGTTGGGTGCAGTTGCAGGACACGTGGCCAGGACCTCTATCTTTCTCTAGTTGAGGGAAGCCCAATGCACAGGTGTGGACCTTCCACAATACAGCTGCCTTGGGGCTTGGTGTTGGCATGGGAGACAGGTGCACAGGCCCTTGGTGTTTTCAGTTGTGCCCAGCGCCCCCTCACTGCCCACCCTGACACTGCTGCATGACCTTGTGACCAGGGCCCACAGCCACTTCTTTCTCTTCGCTCAGGGCATCAGCGGCTATCTGTGACGAGCCTCCTTGTCAGCCATGGCCTGCTGATGGTGGGCACCAGCCTGGGCATCCTTGTGGCCCTGCCAGTCCCTCGTCTGCAAGGGATTCCCAAAGTGACTGGTGAGTAGAACCCCTGTGCAGTCTAGGTGGCTGTGCCCCTCTTGTCAACTCATGGAGTGCGTCTGTCTGTGTTATAATTTAACATCCTATGATTGCTTCAACAACGTACATCCTTTGGGTTTTTTCAATGTATTATAAAGACATAAAGGACTATGTCTATATAATTAGAATCATCCATGTATCCTTTTGTGTTTCTACTTCTGATGTTAGGGTCCAAGGAGAGTGTTACCCTGAAAACATGCTTTCATAGTCTGTTTATTGCCACCAGTTAGTGTCTTGCAGTCTATAGTTTTACTCAGTGAAGGTGGACACGTTTCGTAATTTATGTGGTAAAGAAGGAGACCTGGATCTGAGAGGCTCAGCCATGCTCTGGCGGACGTTGACAGGAGCTCACAGTGTCGTACAGCCTTTGTGAAAGCAGTTGGCACTGCGGATCCTGAGCCTGAAAGCACGCATGTGTATCTGGAGCCAGACTTCCAGTTCACGGATCTGGCTCTAGGAACAGAATGTGATGCAAAAAGGCATTTGCCACAGCATTCAGTTGATAATAGCACAAAACAAGGGGCAACCTGAATGTTCAAAATTAGGAATGGAGAAGCTGAACATAAGGGTTGTATTGCCATAGGTGGAACAGAATGCAGCCAGTAGAAACAACATGTGTGGAATGCTTACCATGAGGCAGAAGACTTTCCCTGCAGGTTTAGTAAAACCAGGGTCTCAGACTCTATGTTGGTCACCATATCAGCCAGGGAAGCATGTTAGCAGAAAAAAAGGCTTGTATGGACTCATGAGATGTGCTAAGGACTGCATTCTGTATTTCCTCCTCTCCTCATGTCAGCCTGCTGTTCTCAGAGTCAGCCATGTTCCTGTGTGGCCTTAATGGAGGAAGGACTCCTTGTGCCCTCACCTCTTAGTTTCTCTTTTCATCACAATCTGTATCTCACCCACATTAAACACCTCAAATTCAAAATTCCAGAATCAGAAAAACTGCCAACGTGATGCTCATGGGCAAATGCTTCTTAGGGCATTTTTGATTTTCAGATTTGGGATGTTCACCCAGTAAGTTTAAAATCTGAAAAAAAATGGAAACCGTAACCACTTCTGGCATCAAGCATTTCAGATCAGGGACGCTCAACCTGTAAGTACAAAAAATGGTACATGATGGATTTGTTCAGCTTACATGGTAACAAGGTCCCTGCCTGCCAGGAGTTCAGGATGCAAATCACCACCCATGCATCAGAGCCAGCTGCCTATCTCAATCCCACTTCTGCTCTCCTCATAGGAGACTGTTACCCTGAGTATTATTCCTTTGGTTTTCCACCGTACGACGGAGATCAAAAAAAACCAAGAATTATCTTTTTGAGGGTGAGCCCCTTATGGTATAGGCTTCCCCACTAGGTAGGTGTTCTAGGAACCCATCGGCATCAGTATACCAGCTAGCGTTGTGAGAGGCTGCGTTTGGCTTCAGTGAATTTTTGTTGTTGTTGGAGATTCTTTCAACGTGTCCGCCCATTTCATGATGGGTGATTGAGCACACCTGCCCACATTGCACTGAGTGTTCAGCAATGCTTGACCTAAAAGAGCATGACTCCCAGGCCCCACCCTCTGTGTTCACCCACTCTCACCCCGAGTGACCTTTTTTTTTGGTTTCCTCAGATGAAAAAAGTCCTCAAAGGAAAATGTTTTGCTGATGTAGAAGAGGTGAAACAAAAAACCGCAGAAGCGCTAAAAGGCATTAAAATTGATGAGTTCAAAAACTGTTTTGAGCAGTAGAAAAAAGTGTCTTGATAGGTGTATTGAATCAAATAGAGAGCACTTTGAAGGTGACTGAAGTTTAGACATGTAAAAATAAATACACAATTTTTTATAAACAAATCTTGGATTTTTGGGGTCCCTCTTCGTATTTTACCAATTTGTACCGGAAACAATTGTTTTACTTTTACCACTTTTGCATTTCCTGTCAGGGTCCCAGGATACATGCAATCCTGTCCTTTACTGCCTTGTCGCTGAGGCTGTGAGGTTTGTGCTTGTATGTTAGGTGCAAGCAATCCCCTCCCCATCACAGACAGTGGAGGTTCTGTGTTTTATAAGCAACCTACAGATGCTTCTGACATGGTGATGATTTTAACATTTGAATCATATCACCCCTAAACCGAAAAGTCCTCATCTTAATTCAACTACAGAATTAAATTGTTCTATAGTTCAGAACACTTTTGTAATGAAAAATGGCAGGAAGCTAGTAGTTTAGATATTTTGTTCCAAAAACGGACACATTTCAGGCTTTAATTTTTTATAAGCAAGATGTAGGAAATTAGATCTATTTCCATAAAGTAAGTGAGAAGGTATTTCATGCAGAACAGGAAAACAACTATTTAAAAAGTAACATGAGTATTTAACCTGAGATACTGCAGAAAAAAATTTAATTTTGTATCTTAGATGGTCGTTTTAAAAGCTTTCCCCAAATTAACTACAAATCCACAAGAATACAATCTAGGCATTTTCATTTTAGCCTCTCCTTGTAAGTGACTCAAGTCAAGTCAACAGCAGGGGTCCCCAGACTCTGGGCCATAGACTGGTACTGATCTGTGGCCTGTTAGGAACCAGGTGGCACAGCAAGAGGTGAGTGGCGTGATGGGCAAGTGAACGAAGAAACTTCATGTATATTTGCAGCTACTCATCATCATCTGCATCACCCCCTGAGCTCCACCTCTTGCCAGATCAGCTGCGACATTACATTCTCATAGGAGCGTGAATCCTACTGTGAACTGTGCATGCAAGGGGTCTAGCCTGCGTGCTCCTTATGAGAATCTAATGCCTGATGATCTGAGGTAGAGCTGAGGCGGTGAAGCTGGCGTTGGGGAGTGGCTGCAAATACAGATTAATATTAGCCATGAGGTTTGACTGCACAGAGACCATAATAAATCAATTGCTTGCAGACTCATATCAAAACCCTATCTCAGTGAATGGCAAGTGAGTTGATGTACTTTCATTGTCAGTTGCATCTGGTGGTAGGCTTTAAGTCCAAGCATGGCCCATCTATTATTTTATTTACCACATCCATCTGCATCTCTTTTTTAAAATGATGAGTTGTATAATTATTTCATTATATATTACAATGTACTAATAATAGAAATAAAGTGCACAACAAATGTTATGTGCTTGAATCATCCCAAAATCATTCCCCCATCCCCTGGTTCAAGGAAAAATTGTTTCCCATGAAACTGGTCCCTGATGGGGACTGCTGTCTTACAGGGTCTGTTTGCACAGGAGGGGCGTTGGGTTTAGTCTTGTGTTTTTGCTTCCTTCCATAATATCATCTTTGTTAAAGTCAGATGTTCCTTTTCCAGGCAGAGGCATGGTCTCCTACCACGCACACAATGGTCCTGTCAAGTTCATTGTCCTGGCCACGGCCTTGCATGAAAAAGACAAGGACAGATCCAGGGACAGCCCAGCCCCTGGCCCCGATCCCCAGGATGAGGACCAGAAGGATGGGCTTCCTCATGAGGCTGCTGCATCCTGCCTGAGCCAGAATGACCCTGATGGTGCTGTCTGGCTGGGAGATTCACCTGGATCAATGACCCAGCAGAGTGATATGTCCTCCTCATCGGGGTCCCTCAGCCTATCTCATGGGTCCAGCTCTCTAGAGCACAGGCCAGAGGACAGCATCATCTATGACCTCCTGAAGGATCCCATCTCGCTGAGAAGCCGGGCTCGGCGGGCCAGGAGAGCCAAGGCCGGCTCCGCGCTGGTGGTCTGTGGCGGCCAGGGCCACCGACGTGTGCACAGGAAGGCCCGGCAACCCTACCAGGAGGAGCTGACATCTTCTATCATGGCCTGGCAGATTCCCCTGCTGAACATATAGTGGGATGGTGCCTCCCATCATCAGAATTCACAATCAAGGATGACTTCCCAGCTAGATCACACAGCCAGCACGATTGAGCCGTGTCTACACTGGTTGGGAATAAATTAAAATAGTATTTGGGGGAGAAATGTGCAATGTCATAATGGCGGCTTTCCCGCAAGTTCCCTCCTCCTCTTCCAGACAGCAGTGTGAGTATAGGCACATCTACGGAAGGTAGAAGATTGATGCTCAACTTTTGAGAAATTGAGTGAAGTTCTGGGAAATGCCACATTCTTTTTGACTGCTGTAGACTACGTATAAAGACTAAGAGCTAAACTTCATCAGCGTCAGACCAATTCTTGTGTCATATTACTTAGAGGATTTGCAGACTAAGAATTTATGAGAAAAGATATGTATTCAGTAGGGTAGGCATTTATTAACAGTTCTTAAAAATAATTTTACTTGATTCAGATTCACTACTTGTATTTATATTTTACATTTTCAAATTCCAGACTAGAATTTGTAACAATTAAAAAGCCAGGTAACACATGCCAGTCCAGACCATGTGACACAAGCTGGGCTTTCCAAAGTGGTCTAATGTGTGTACTGTCTATTATAACAAAATAGTATTTTTATATTGCATTTTTCTAATTAAAATTAACAGTATTTTATTCAAAATATTGCATTTAACAAATATTGTTTGCCTTGAACCAAAATGCTCACTACCTGTGGACGTTTAGACCCCAGCATCAGCACCACATACCTGGCCATCTCTCGTTGACAGTGTTGATGTCCTCATCAGACACACGTGTGCTTTATTAGAGGACATGTGCAGAGAGCATTGCGGGGCTCTTGCACGCAGCTTCTCGCCTGCTGCCTGGAACGCAGGTCTACTTTGCGTGTCGTTCTGAATGACTCCTGTGCTGGGCCACGTCGTCGCTGGCAGTGGGACCCTGGCCAAGAAGAGTGACCTCAGCCCAACGCCGTGTCATCTCCATGTCTCCTCTGTGTATACACAGGATTGTGTTCTGCAGCACAGGGCAACGCGCGTGTTGAGGTGCAGCATTACAAGCTCCATTATGCCTCACACATATTTATATGTTGGTGTTTACTACCGAATAGATAGCAAGCAAGAAACCTTAATGCAGGCCTTCTCCAGAAATACTTTTCTCAGCACTTTACAGATGACTAAAAATGTTAATGTTATGACTTAGCCAAATATTCCCTAAGTTTCATATATGCCCCCAGGTGAAAGTGATTTCTTCCCAAGCTTTCTTAAATGGCGAGCTGCTGTCCGATTTATAAATAAAGTCTTTTTATTTAAAAATGCAGCATTATAAGTTGCCTCTTTTCTCCATGAAATATATCCTCGGGTCGGGTGTCTCACCCATCCATTTACAGCATCGCCACGAACTGCCCTGGAGAGACACCGTGGACAAGCCCCAGGGCCGCTCCAACTGCGGCAGGATGTGTGTCTGTTGAGAGGCTCCTGCCCTTGCCATGGAGTCCGTGTGACATCATGAGTAGAATGAGTTTCGTGGGAAATGTGCGTTGTATTGTGGGTGTTTCTGAAGACCAGGCTGTCTTGTATGGACATGACACAGATGTGTGGAATGGACCTGCTGGGACAGAAGTCCTTCAAGCTGTTGGCGGAGATGGTGTGGACTGTGAGGTCTACACAACGCATCACGATGCCCACAGCCTCCGCCAGAGAGCAGAGGGTTCCAGCAATTCCGAGAGAGGCAGAGGCAGGAGGGTGACTTTGGGGAAGGAGGTTTGAGGACTCGGTGACAGAGACAGGGCCTGCCCTCCCAAGCTTGAGTCAGTGAGGAGACAGCATGTCAGGACTGTTCTGAGATCCCTGCAGGGAGCTGACCTATGAGCCGGTGAGTGTCATCAATCCTTGGGTGTAGGATGGGGGGGTGGGGAAGTGCCACTGTGGAGTTGCAACTGTTTATTTACCCCATCTCCTTTGCAGAGCTCTGGGATCTTCCCGGAAGGGATTAACCTTAGAGAGGCAGGGCACGTGGATGTCCAGGGCCAGTGAGTGCCCAGTTTCCCTCTCCTATCTTGGGCAGAGCTTGGCAGCTGGACGAGAAGAAGCCCAGCTGTGGTCTTCTCTCCTGTCGGACCTACCCATCCCGCACCTTTCTGGAGATTTTAATGAGATCTTCTGCAGAACAGAGATCCCTAACAGCAACAAGCACAGGGGCCTCACAATGCAGCGAGGCAGATATCAGGGCTTAACCCACAGTGTTCTGGTGCTGAAGATGGGACCCAGATGAGCAAAGTGCTGAGGAGTTAGTCCCACCCAAGTCTGTACCTGGCCCTTGCAGCCCTGCCACCTCAGTGATGTTCAAGGATTGGTGGGGAGGACAAAGCCAGGCCCAAGGTCAGCAGCTCAACCCCTGCCTGGCCCTCCAATACCCGCATGTTACTTGTCCAGAGTGCCCTGAGGTGTGATTTGAGGCATGACCCCAAATCTCCTGGCCCAGAGAACCAGATGCTCTGTGTTGTAGGGAAGGGGACCAGTGCTCTCTAAGCTAGGAAAGGAACCCCATGGAGAGACTAGGCACACAGTGGAGTGAGACCTGGTGTTAGCAGTGGAAGACCATTCTGGAAAGGGCAGAGAGAAGTGGAGGGAAGGAGTTTTGAGAAAACCTCTGCTGAGCTGGCAATGGGGGCAGATCTCCAAGCAAGTGTGTGCTCAGCAATGCCAAACAGACTTCTAAAAAGTAACTGCGCTTATTTTCCCAATTACAAGAGCCAGACGATGCAAGGTCAGAGGCCAAAAAGGAAAGTCACAAGAAAAAAAATGACCAGGTAGAGGCAGCCCTGGTCAGAGGCTGGCGCAGTGTCTTCACACCCATTTTCCAAGAGCATGAACATGCTCTCCACACGTGCAGAGAGAACAGCTCTGCCCGGAGACCCTCATCCCAGGCACCTACCAGGGCTGGGCCCAGAGACACCTACGACCCTGCCCACTGGTCCCTTATCAGACACATGGTTGGACAGTGTGAGACAATGCATGACCCTGCAGTGGGTCCTGAACACAGAGCTCAGGGTGGGGGTGCATGGGAAAGGGTGAAACATGACAATCCACTGCCTGACGCATGATAAGTCTACACCTGAGACACCGGGTTGCAGTTGAGAAAGGGGTTTAATTGTAAGAAATCCCAAATCTGTCTCCAAAGTTTGGAAGAGAATTGTTGAGTGGGCATAAGCATGGAGATGGTGGATGGGTGGAAGGGTGCAGGATGACGTTGTAACCAGCAGAGGAAGAAGCTGTGTCTTCGTGTGGACTCCATTCTTCTTCGGGGGTCTCCAAACTGGGTGCTGAAATTCGGGTGAGGGAATGTCTTAAACGATCCTCACACAAAAGCCTTATGATTCAGACAGCAGAATCCTGTCTACAGAAGCACAGTGTGCAGATGGTGTCAGGATCCTGTCCACAAGAGCACAGGGTGCAGATGTAATCAGGACCCTATCACAGGAGCAAGGGACGCCAGTGGCATCAGGATCCTGTCCACAAGAGCACAGGGTACAGATAGTGTCAGGATCCTCTCTACAGGAGCACAGGATGCAGATGACATCGGGATCCTATCCATAGCAGCACAGGGTACAGATGGTGTCAGGATCCTGTCCACGGGAGCACGGGTTACAATGGTGAGGGTCTGGTGCTGCATGACTTACAGCAGCAAGGAAGGGCTCGCATGCTTCGTGACAACTCTGCTCCTGTCTAGAACCCGTTGGGCAGTTCCTATCCACCTGTGCACCTTGTGAGGTCATGTCTTGGGAAATCAGAGGGCCCCTAGAGGGGTATCCTTCGAGTGGGGGTGACGCAGAGGCCAGAGAAAGCTAAAAGGAGTGTTCCAGGAGAGGGCACAGGACTGACGAATAGGGGTGTTTAGAAAGGTGGGGGGGCAGGTGAGGACTGCAGAATGGGGGTGTTTAGAAAGGCAAAGGGGTACTATAAGGGGAATGCAGGGGGTGGGGAGTTGCCCTGGTGAGGCCAGCATACATTTGACGGAGCCTCCTTGGAGTTAACATGGGAGCACAAGGAGTGTTTCTGATCACAACAGGCCCGCAGGAAGGGTGAGGAGGCTGACAGCTGAGGGCTCACAGGTACTTCCGGGAAGAACAGGCCTCGGGTGGGCCCTAGGCAGCCTCAGTAGGGAGGCCTGCCATTCTCTCTGACCTGGTCCTGCAGGCTCATGCCTGGAATGGAACAAGGAGCTCTCAGGACATTGGGGCAGCTTCTAGTCGAGGGACCATGGAAGCTGCAGGAGCTGGAGAGGACTCTGTGGTCAGCCCTTCCCTCCCTCTCGTGCCCTGGACTGACTCCAGAGAATAAACACCCTCCAGGTGCCAGGGAGGAACCACAGGAGAGGAAGTGGGTTACAGGGCAGGCACACCCCATGACCCAGCCTGGGCAGCTGCACTGACCACTGACCCATTTCCTGAGCAGAAGCTCTGCAGCTGACCAGCGTCCAGCATGTTCCTAATTCAAACCAAGAGCACCCCACCCTGAATGGCCAAGATTCTCCATGGAGGGGCCATCCCCACTTGACTGATGGTGTTTCTAAATGTGTTTCCTGGTGCCCTGCAGATCACAGCATCTTACTCCTAGATAGCATCCAGAAAGAGTTTCCTTGTACTGGTCAGAGACATCAAAGTTTGTTTGGCAAGTGGTTAGATCAACACTTATATTTATGAAAATAGCTATGAGCCTTTTCCAAACATCTGTGCCCCAAACTAGTTTTTCCAAAGGCCTTGACTACCTCTGCAGTCCCTTTGTTTGGAAAGACAAGAATTCAGGGCCTCCACTGAGCACTGGGGTCTTATAAGGGCGGGAGGCTGCCTCTGTCTTTCAGGGCCGGGTCCGCTGCTCAGTGGAAACCACTTGGTGTCCTTCTAGCTGTGATACCACCCGTCAGGGCACAGTTGCCACTGGTGCTAGAGTTGAGTGCAACGTTTAGAGATGTGGGCCCCAGTTTCACAGATCTGCTGTCTGTTTAACCTGCCATTAAGGTAACGGCTTTGTGCTTTGTATGTCTTTTTACATTTTTACTGTAAACTGGAAAGGTATCAGTTTACAATGGGTTGAAAATTAAAAAGATAATAAACTGGCATGTCACCGCAGGTAGCTTTGTTTAAAAGACACAAAGCCCAGTGCCAGTGTTCTGAGCTGCAGTTGCAAACACCATGAGCTGGGGTAGAAGGCACTGCCCACACAGAGATAGGGCTCTCAGTTCTGGAGGCCAGAAGAACACAGTCCAGGGGCTCAACAGGGCCCCTCTAGAGACTCTGGGAGGGACTTCTTGCCTCTCCTGGGGTGGTGGCAGCCAACCTTGGTGCTCCACAGACACTTGGCTCCCCCCTGCCCCTCCACACGACCCTTCCCCTGAGTCTTAGCCCTGCCTTCTTTCTGTGTCTGCGTCTGTGTCCAAGTCTCCTCTCCCTACGAGGACCAGTCATGTTAGGTGAGGGCCCACCCTAAGATCTTGTGTTAAATTGACGAGGTCTTGACCTCTATAAAGATCTGATCTCCAATTACTGTCACATTCTGAGCTATGGGGGTTAGGATGTCTACTTATGTTTTTTATAGGATATAATCCAACCCATAACACTCTTTAAATTCACAGGAATATGTTATCTGATGAAGGGTCTTGTTGAATTTATGGTTTTGAGGATTTACTATTTAGACCTACCCCAGGAAATGATTAATTGAAAAATTAATATTTTTTTACAGTCATTGAGTGCAATGCAAAAAAGTGAGATCAGTTACAGAGTGGATTCATTTTTTATTTGGATTTTTGTCTTGTTTAACTTTGTGTGGCACCAAAGCCATTGCTAATATTCTTTTCTAGTGACAGCAATGTGATTTAGAACACATCTGTGTGACAAGATGCACCCTGGACCGACAACCAAGCCTGCCTGGTCCTGGCTCCTAGGATGCACCAGCACAGCCCACCCCAGCCACTGGCCTCAGTCGCTGGGTTCCTGCCATTTCAGGACCCACACAACTGCAAAAGGCATACTTGCTGAGACGCGGGCGCTTACAGATGAGTTTCAGGTCACGGCACAAAATGCTTTCAGGATTGGAATGGAAGTCCATGTCCTGAAATTAAGCTGTAAGATGTGCCAGGGTGTCAATTCTAATGACTTTTCGCACACTGATTCCTGGTGTACAAAATGTGGTTTTTGTGCTCGTGAGCCTTCATGGTCTGTGTTCTGAATGTGGACTCTTGATCTGGAAAATGTGTTCCATTGTGACCACTATGAGCAAGGAATGGGGGCTTGACAGGCCTGGAACCCCTGCTCCAACTCATGGGAACTGTGAGACGCGAGCGCGAATGTTCACCTCTTTGAATATGAGGTTGCCGAAACTGTGGTGCAGAAGTCCCTACCTCCGGGTATTTTGAGGAATTGTAGAGGCACTATATATAGATGCCCTGTATAGATTTATGTGAAATCGTGTTGAATTGCAGATAACTTGGTCTAATATTATTAATAAATAACTTGAAAATATTTTTAAAGTAACTATTCACATTTTATTTATTTTTCTAAAGAAGTTTTACTCCAGATGAACAGGAGTGAACTTAGTGGCCCTTCAGCCACTGTAACATTCATTGACTTGACAAGAAGTTTTTCCCTCCTTGTAGCTCGGGATCCACTGAAGGAAAGCTATACCCAAGTATCTGCAATCCAAGATGAGATGCCCAGCACGCAAGAGATGTTGAGTCTAAAAGGTGACACTTGTGCACTCATTCAGCAGTTATTGAGCGTGACATCATTCCCTCACAATGCTGGGAGTTGAAGGCTGAAAGGTGTTGGTCTCTGTTCTCAGGACAGTCAAGGGATTATCTTGAACTTGGGATGGTCTATAATTTGCCATTCTGGAATGACATGACTAGTCCATGGTCAACATATCTGAGCTAGTAATAGTCAATAGTCAACGACAGTCTGGAGTGCCAAGGAGCATTGATGGAGGAGGAGATGCAGGCGGGGAAACTAAGCCACTGGGAAAGAGCCTGGTAGTACTTAGGAAGTCCTGACAGAAGATTGCAAGTGCACACAGAGTTCTTCAGAGCCAGGGAGCAGCCAGGCAGGGGAGGAACTTAGAGGGAGAGCCATGGGGTTACTCTGCCTTTTTGCCCCATGGTTAGAATGTTTAAATGAACCAATGAATGGTGTTTCAGAATCAGCACACATATTCTAATTATTTTTTCATGCCAAGAAGCTGGAAGTATTTTATAGCAACTGGCTCCATTCCTGACAGTTATTGGAATTTAAGAGCTTTGGCGGGGGGGATGCAAGACTCTTATGGGCTATTAAAAGCATTTGGGAAATGATCTGTTGCTGGGATCAGCACATGTAGGAAAACAGCCCCCAGCCTCCTAATGGCGTCACAAGACCCAACCAGCCCTCCCAGGAGGCACAGCAGAGGTTGGGACCAGGGACCAATGTGCCGGCCCCCTGCCTCATATATGTGCAGGGACTGTGTATGCGAAATGAAAACCATAGACCCACACAGCTGGGGATGTGAGACAGGCTTACAAAGTCCCATGGGGTAGGGGGACAGTGACAGAAGCAGAAGTGACGATAAGAGCTGTCCTCCCCCTGGATCATGGTCCATTGTGCTCAGTGAGTTGACAGATCATCTCATTCAGTCCTCTGAGGTGGGTGCAGACACGTCCCTGTGAAGCACAGAGAGGCAAAGCATTTTGCTCCAGATCACCAAGTGTGCAGACGGCAAGACTGAGGCTGAGGTCCCAACTATGGAACTCCAGAGCTGATGGTTTCTAGTGCTCCACGTGGTTTCCAAGGGCAGCTCAGAGCCCTTCCCCTGGCGTCAGGTGGTGGGGCCAGCACTCAGGGCTGTGGACCACTGTGCCCTGGACTACGCAGTGAGCTCTGAGTGTATCTCTAAGGCACTGTTTTGTATGGTGGACGGTTTGCTTGCTTCACATCTACCATGCGTGGCCAGGCTCTTCCTGAAGAGTGGAGAATTTACACAGCAAAAGATGATTACTCTTAGTGGATTTATTACATCAGAGAAGTCCCCTGTCTTCTGGTCATTATTATATCCCAGGTCCAATGTCAGGAACTCTAGAGGTCTCTGTAGTTACAAGGACCTCCTAACTCAAACACAGAATGTTCCTTTCCAATTTCCATGGATCATATTGGCCTACAGTTCGTTTTTAAAATAAAACATCTAAAGTAGGAAAGAAGATGGAGGGGGGCACACACTACTTATCTGCTAGATGGTTTAAGGATTGCATGGATGTTTTAAGTTACTTCATTTATTTTTTCATACATTCAATAAATATGTATTGAGAAGCTCATGTACGCCAAGCATGGTGAAATCCAGTGGGAGACTTGACACTGCCAGATCTCTGGAAGCCAGCAGAATCATAGGGAAGACAGACTAGAACTTTCCTGTTTACACCTGTGGCTGAGGGCACCTGGATGGCCCTCGGGGTTCACCCCAGGGTGGGGGAAGCCAGGTAGGCTGTTGGCTCATGTCCCCATCAAAAGAGCGGGGGTGACATCAAAGGTAAGTAGAGACCCAGTGGAAAGATTCCAGGAGAGTTTGAAACATTTTTGGAGAACATTGAACAGAATAAAAATGGAGCATAATGGAAATTATTTCTGCCCGAAAAGAGCTGACTTCGGCCACATTTAGTAAAAAATTTCAGTTTTTTAAATCTCAGTAGTTCCCTCGGTTTCTGTCTCCTGTGGTCCAAGTGCTGATGGAAGGTGCTCTCTCCTTGGCAACTGAAAGACGTTCTCAGGGCATTCGTGTTGGTACGGAAATCGGAAAGGCTTGGGATAGCTCCAGTGTCTAACTGGCAAAGACTGTCAAAAACAGAAAGAAAAAGAAACTAAAGTCTCTGGCTCTCTGGGCTTACGGAAATCTAATCGTCATTAATTTGCACAGAGCCATAAAAAATAGCATTTACCGCCGGGGGTCCAGACTTAACCAGAACTCCGCTGGCTAGCCCCTGACCCAGGGACAACAGCCGCTCCGTCACAGGGCAGCTTGGGCGCGGGAAGAAGGGACAGGGCCACGCTGCTCAGAGCTGCGTCCGCGCCGCGGGGAGCCGCGCGGGGAAGATCGCCAGTCTGAATACGAGAAGTTCCGGTTTTCCGTCCACTTTCGCGCTGTGAGCTTCTTTCAAATCCTGGGATCTATAAGGGTGTGAGCAGTAGGTTTTTAGAATGCCAGCGCGTCGCTTCTGCTTTTTATACAGCTCTGAATCCTACTACTCCGGGTTGTTGGAGATGGAGAGGGGAGGTGGAACCCGCCTGGCCTGCCCTTGGCCCCCGTTTCTCGCCCCCTCCGGGGCCCCGAGGGGGCACTCAGCCGCGCCCGGTTGCGGGGGCAGCCGGCCCCGC
>NW_007195779.1:251183-275879 GCF_000164805.1 Carlito syrichta | reverse complement strand
CGGAGCGCCCCGCGCCCGCGGCAGGTCCCGCCGCCTCCCCAGCGGAGCCTCCCTGGAACGCAGGCCCGGAGGCGGGGCTACAGGCCCGACGGGGACCAGGGCCTGGAGGCCGGGCGGGGGCGGGGGTCCCCTGTGGTTTCCTCCATTCGGTTCTTGGCTGCCCGGCCCCGCCTACACCCGCACATCGCGGGGACAGGCTGTCTGGGGCATGCGTGCTTGGGGCCGCCAGAAACGAGTGGGAGGGAGGTCCCCCCCGTCTCCCACCCCCACCCCGGCTTCGGAGTCCCAGGGAGGGGATCCCGGCTCGCGGGTTCTAGGCTGTCGCCCTTCAGTCCGTTCTGCGCCCGTGTCTCGGGTGTGCGCTGGTGTCTGGGCCAAGGCGCCCCGCGCTCTTGCGGGAGCCGGACAGCCCGTGAGCGGCTCCTGGTGGCCCGCGTCGAACGCGCCAGACATGGTGGGGGAGGGAGGGAGGGAGGAGGTTTGGAAGAGAAGCACTGCCTGGACGCGCCCGTGCGCTGACCCCCGAGGACACCGCGTGGCCTGGACTCATTTCCTCGGCAACCCCTCCAGCCATCCAAGTGCCAGGAGACCGCCCCCGCCCTGGGCGGGTTTGGTGGGGATTCCGCGAGCCTCTTCTTTCAGGAACACTCGAGAAGGGGTAAAACATTTCCCAGCACCTCTTGGAGTCGGAGAAATCCAATATTCTCCATCTTCATCCCCAGTGTCTATCCCAAGGGAAAATAAATCAACGCAACAAGAGGTTTTGCTTCTACTCAACGCACTCCAGGCGCGCCGCCGGCGGAGTTTAAGTTTCTCTCCGCCCTCCCCCCCATTCCTCCTCCGCCCCCTCCTTCCCTCTCCACCTTCCTCTCTCCTCCCTCCCAACCCACCGTTGAGTGGAAAGTCCGCCCTCGCGGTCCCTGCGCCCTCGGGTTTGCCCGCCTGTTTCCCACCGAGGAGCAGTTGCTCAGCCTCCAATTAGGAACTCTAAGCAGATGCCGGGGGAGCCCGTAGCTTTTTATCCAGAGCTAGTCGTGTGCTATTATTAGACTAATCCTCCCCAGCCTGACGTCACGGAAGGGAGCGGCCACCGGCGCAGGTGTGCTCCAGGGATAAGCCACGGTCTCTGAGTGTGTGGTGATGGGCAGGCCAATGTCCCTATTTGGGCGGGACTAAGCAAAAGGTCAGTGAGGTGAAGTCTTTGGAACCTTTCGTGTCAGTTGCACGGGCGTTACTGGTCGTGTAACTAAAAAGTGCATCATGAAAATAGGTTTTAGTTTGTAGTACAGTCAGGGGCGGTGTCGCCCTCGGGTCAACGACCAATAGGTACCACGGCGGTCCCGTGAGATTGCAAGTCTGTTTTTTCTGTACGTTTTCAGTGTTTAGATGTGTTCAGATATACACATGCTTTGCACTGTGTGACAGTTGACTACTGCCTTCAGTACAGGCACATGCCGTAGAGGTTTGTAACCTAGGAGCTGTAGGCTAGGCCATCTGGGTGTAAGTGCACTCTGCGGTGTTCACACAAGGAAGAAATGGCTTAAGGACGCATTTCTCAGAACGTCATACCCCGTCTTAACGCTGTGTGACTATGTTAGCCAATCTTGAGCTTGGTGGAGGAAGAAGAGAGTAAAACATGTTAAATAGGCTGGGACAGCGTCCCCAGGCAGCGTGACTCCATAGGTCGTCCTCTGGCTCCCCAGGCCCTAGCCTGACCTCAGAGCACGTTGTCCTGGGAGGACGGAAGATTCTGGAGATATGGGGCCATCCCAACATTTCTAAACGTTTTCCCAGACAGTCCTGCCCTGATTGGGTTTCCACAGGTCCCAGGACAAGGAGCAATAAGGGCAGTGGGAAGCCAGAGGTCTCCCTTCTAGTTCCAAGTAGAGTTTCCCGTCTTAGTGCCCCAGCTGAAACAAAGCGCCTCTCCATGTGAGAACGCCCCCGTCTGGGCCCATGTTCAGTTGTTTTCCAAATGCCAACCGCACGGATTGCTCCCTAATAATAGCTGTGCTGCAAATCTGGGACGAGTTGGCAGCTGTGGTGCCTCTGAGCCGCCTCTGAGCCGCCTGCCTGGAAGGTTGTGATGGGACTCGTCACGGGGGACTTGAGCGATGCTGGGGAGCCGCCAGTTTGCTGATCCGAAGCCAGCGGGCCATTCCCCACACTTCCCTGGTGACTCTGGCAGATCTGCTCTTCTCTGGAGTTCAAGTACTTATTATAAAAATGTGGCCTTGATTTTGGTTTTTCTCTTGAAATCATTGTAATTAAGCTAAAATTATAGCGTTGGTACCTAGCGCAAATTTGCAACATTTTAAACAATGCACATTAACGTTAAGAATAAAACTTCTTAGGAGTTGACCTTCTGCCAGCAGCCAGGTTCCTGACAGTAGTGACTGCAAAAGAAATGGTGCCTAGGAAATGGAACCCCTTGCGTGTCTCCGGCATGTTTTGTGTGAAGGATTAGCATTAATTTCTTTCCTCTTGAATATTTATGAATGCCCACTGTGGGTCAGGAGCAGTCCTGGGTGCTGGGAATACAATTGTGATCAAATAGACTTACTCTCCCCTCCCCCAGCATAGACTTGAATACAGTGAAAGGCATAGAACGTATAATTATGTTAATTCATGTGTAATAACAAATGGAGACAAGTGCCCAGAAGGAAAGGAGCAGATTCCTATGAATGCAGAAAACTGAGGAACCTCAAGTGGAGATCTGAAGGGTGAGGAGATGTGTCACAGTACTGGAGGGGAAAGTTGGTGGGAACATCATATGCAAAGGCTTGGTGGCCAGGACAAGGGCCTACTACACACAGGAAGACCAGTGAGTGGCCTTAGGACAAAGTGTTATAAAACTGTAACATAATCGAATTGTATAGCTAAATTAATTATAGTATTTCCCTTAATGTAAATCATAAATCCATGGGACTTCACACTTTAGGGTATGATGGAGTAGCACATGGATTAATTTTACAGATCTGAGATCTCCTGAATCTAGAACGTGAAATCATTACATAAAATGAGCACGTAAAATGTTTCATAAATGGAAAGCCATAGTGCTGATGCTAGGTACTATTACTGTTTGTATTGCGTAGTTGTGGAGTCCCAGGATCTTTACCCACCTTTCTGCACATGTGTAGACCTTCTGACTGCCGTCCTACCTCTGGGCCATCCTGATGATTCCTGCTCTGCCCTGCATCTCAGCACTCTCCACTTTCTCAGGGATGGAGACCTCCTTGCTTGCTGGGGCGGTCTCTTCCCTTGTTAGGCTCCAGACAGTGTCCCTGCAGTGTGTGTCGTGTCTGAGCATCAAAGTCATCACTAGTAGTAGGTCTGAAGTGTGTCTGCTTCCTCCTTAGACCGAGATCTCCAGGAAGGCAGGCCCCACATGACATATGGTGTTCAGCACATGGTGGACTCGGTGAGGTCGGCCAGCTCACTTACTGGGAACACTTCAGGTGACAGCACTTCCTCCTGATGCTGCACATCCCACCGGGATATGGGCAGAGCCTCTTCCTGCTCTGCCCACTGTTGCGTCCTTGGCTTGATGTGTGCTTGGTATATAGTAGACTCTTAATGTATACCTATTGTGTTAATGAATACATTAATGAGTGAAAAAGAAGCCTCACCTGATAATAGTGTCATGGAGGTCTAAGTGGACAGGGTTTCTGTCACGTGGGGAGAGGAGCTTCCCTGTCCTTTGGTTGGGGTACATGTACTTGGTGTAGGATTTTGTCACCAGGATAGTAGAGTGAATCTGAAACATGACCACAACAATAGGTCTGCTGATCATCCCAGCTTTGCTATTTATTGATTTTTGTTCCTTTGCACAAGTCACACACCCTGTGCAAATTCCTGAGCCTCATACAGTGGGAGGAAATTACTCCTTGATTGAAGAGTAAATAAGATTAAATAGTTTCAGGAGTATGTCTAACTATTTTGGTATAGAAGTCAAGATATAAAATTTAAGAACCGATCTTCGCTTCTTTGTGTCAAACAGATAGCACCATCGTTTGTTTCTGATGCAAGCTGCTTGCCTGTTGTATTGGTGCAACCTTAGGAAGGATTTGACGTACTGTGTGTGTGTGTGTGTGTGTGTGTGTGTGTAGCATCCAACATGTGAGGATGTGATATTTAAGGAGAAATAATGAGATGGAAGATATAGGCCCTGGTTAAGTACCATCTCAAATGATATGACATACCAGGTCAGACTTTCAAAATGCACCGTGTAAAGCTGCATCCTCTTGCTTGGCGTTGCCGACGTTCTCCATGGGACACTCACATGCTGCTTAATCTGGCTTTAACGTGACCAGGTTGTGGTTTGTGGAGGCCACATGAGCTGAGGGGTGCTTATCACTGCCTGTGGAGCCTCTGACAGCCAGGGGTGGCACACTGCAGCCACTGAGTCAGGCAAAGTCACGGATGGCATCTTTCTACTTGTTTTCTTAATGACCTTTTCTTAGAGGGCACCAGCAAGAGCAGGGGAGTACCTGTCAGTTTCAGTGTGGCTTCTCTATCTCAGCCTGACCAGAGACATGCTGCAAGCTGTGGCCTGGGCCGAGTCTTCTGCAGTATCATGGGTTTTGTGGAAGTTGTTGAAAATGGTTGGACCTCAGATTTGTTCTTAGTTTGTTTCATATATCTGGCATTGATATAGTACAGAACAGAAAAATTACATTAGGGCTGTGTTGAGGGTCGCTTAACCCATCTGCATCTCATTTTCCTCCTATTTATGTGAAAGGCAGTGGGAGGGTTGAACTAGATGTTGTCTCAGGTCTCTCTACCCTGTCAGTTTGAATTTTGGGAAGGGCCTGGGGACTAGTCAAGTGAGAATATAAATATACTGAAATACAGCAGGGTATATGTGTCAACATTTTTTCCCCCAATATACAACCTAAATCAGGCCCAGAATTAAGAAAAATTTGTTTTTTAAATTTGTTACTTCATTTTTAAGATTCTATGCATAAAAGCCTAGAGATTATGGAAAATTGGTTTTATCATATTCTTTTATCAAGGACTTGTTTTCTTTGAAGTCCAACTAAAACTTGTTTTATTTTATACACACAAATGTACATGTATGCATGCATATTCACCTATGTGTATATATATATAATTTTTTTAATTCTAAGAGTAATACATGTTGATTACAGAGATTTTGAAGACTACCAAAATTATGAAAAAAATCACCCCTAGTCTCACCATCAACATGCTTTCTAAACATTTAGCTTTTCCTCCTATGTGTGTGTGCACATGTGTATTTATACATATACAGAGGTACCAAAAAATGTATACAAATTTTAAGAGATGTTATCTATGTATTACTTTTGAAGTTAAGTTAAATTACAGTGTGTGTAGTGTGTAGTGTGACATTTGTTCAACTGTACGTCTGCTGTTTTCTTTGACTATACTGCCTGTCACATGGTGATGTTAGCATTCATTTGATTAATGCCATCTTTTGAGCGAATGTCATATTTAAAATATGTATACATTTTTTGGCAACTCCGTGTATGGGGAATTTGTTTTCTAGTGTGGTTTGAAATTTAGCACTGTTGTTGAAGCATTTTCACATATCCTTAGAAACATCCAAAACTTGTTTCTAAAGGTTGCATAGAAATATAATTTATAAATCAAATTTCTTGTTTATTATTCCAACATTTTTACTAACAAAAGTGCTCTGAAAAACATCCTTGTGCATAAATCTCTGGAGACATCTCTGATCCTTCAGAAGTGAAATCTTACTCCTCTAAGCCTGTGCACGTCTATGCTTCGTTCTTGGCTTCCGGCTACTTCTCAGGCATCCATATCTTGTGTTCTGTGACCAGTGCAGTAGCGGCGGTGCCTGCACTCCTGGCACCAGTGCTATTACCATTCAGGTGCCAGAGCTGTCCTTCCACACACACCCAGACTCTGGGCTTCAGCTCTGTGGCTGTTCCATGGGCCCGACTCCTTAGACACCAGTATCACTGCAACTGTGAGTGGCCACACGTCACACCCAGTGCCAAGAGGGTTCTTCTCAGCCACAACTTCCTTATGGGTGAAAAAGAGATCAGGAGAACTTAACAGCCATCTCCACCCAAGACCCCAGCATCCCTCACCACCATTGTGGACATCCACAGCACTGGCTACTGAGAATCCCTGAGATCTTTGTCAACATTGGACCTTAGCTGACAGACCTACACAGAGACTACACAACTGCATTCTCATTGTTGCCAGATTTGCTGCAGCCCACCCAGCAAGTACCCTCATGTCTTCTTGTAAGGGAAGATCTTTCCACAGCAAAGTTAGCTGTTAAGATCTGTAAGAGGCAACTGCTCCAACAAAATCACAGACATCAATGTAAGGCAAGAAGAAACGGAAAAACCAAGGAGACATAACATCATCCAAACCCCACAATTCTCTCCCTGTAGCTGATCCCAAAGAAATGGAAATCCCTACTAATTATTCTGACAATCTAAAATAATTGTTCTAAGGAAGCTCAGTGAACTTCAAGAGAATACAGATAAATAATTCAATGAAATAAAGAAAACAATAAACAACAGAAATTAAACATTTAAGAGAGATTGAAATTCTTTAAAAAAATCATTTGGGAGCTGAAAAATACAGTGAATGAAATGAAAAAAAAATGCAGTTGAGAGTGTTAACAGCAAAACTGATCAAGCCGAGGAAAGAATCTATGAAGATAGGTTATTTGAAAATATACAAAGGAAAAAAAAGTGAAAAGGAAGGAAGAAAGCTTATGGGATTTATAGGGAAGAGGAGCATATATTTGAATTATAGGTGTTTAAGAGAGAAGAAAAAGGCAAAGGGAAAGAAAGGTTATTTATTTATTTAATCAATATTTTTTATTATGATATTGTGGGGTACAGTTAACGGTTAGGTATACAAATATGCTTCATTCAGGCACCCTTGTTGATAAGAGGTGTCTCCCCATCCCCAGACAGATATTTACTACTATTAATCCCATCTTCCTTCCCCTCCTCCCCCATAGTTTCCCACCACTGTCAGTCATTTTCTTATAGTATTACGTTGATGTTCAAGGTCCACTATATGAGTGAGAACATGTGATACTCAGATCTTTGTTTCTGTGAGAGATCACTCAGTATTATAGACTCTAGTTCCCTCCAGGTTGCTGCAAAATTCATGATTTCGTTCTTTTTTATGACTGTGTAGTATTCCATTGTATATATGTACCACATTTTTTAAATCCAGTCCTCTTTTGATGGACAGCATGGTTGCTTCCAGGTTCTTGCTATTATGAACAATGTTGCAATAAACATATGTGTGCAGGTATCTTTTTTATAGAGTGATTTGAGTTCTTCAGAGTATATTCCCAGTAGGGGAATTGCAGGGTCATATGGGAGGTCAATATTTAGAGCTTTTAGTAATTGCCATACTGTTTTCCACAGAGGTTGCACTAGTTTGCACTTCCACCAACAGTGTAGAAGTGTTCCCTTTTCGCCACACCCTCTCCAGCAACTGTTATTTTTTGAGTTATTGATAATTGCCATTCTGACTGGAGTTAAGTGGTATCTCAATGGTTTTGATTTGCATCGCCCTGATGATTTGTGAGATTGAACATTTTTTCATGGTGTGTTGGCTGCTCGGATGTCTTCCTTTGAGAATTGTCTGTTCATATCTTTTGCCCACTTTATAATGGGGTTTTTTGCTTTTTATTTTCAGCATGTTTGAGTTCCTTGTAGATCCACTATGTTAAGCCTTTGTCAGACCTGGAGTTGGCAAATACTTTTTCCCAATCTGTAGAGTGTCCCCTGCTCTCTTGATGTTTCTTAGGCTTTGCAGAAGCTTGTCAGTTTAATGAGGTCCCACATGTCTATCTTATCATTTATGGCCTGTGGGTTTCAGGTTTTGTTCAGGAATTGGATGCCAGTTCCAATTTCCATGAGGGTATGTCCTTTTTCTAAGGTTCTTATGGTTTGAGGTTTTACATTTAGGTCTCTGATCCATTTAGAGTTAATTTTTGTGTATGGGGATAGATAGTGGTCCTGTTTCAATCTTCTTCATGTGGTCAGCCAGTTTTCCCAGTACCATTTACTGAATAGGTTCTCCTCTCCCCAGTGGTAGGTGGTGGAGGCTTTGTCGAAGATGAGTTGGTTGAGAAATTGAGGTTTTGCTTTTGGAATCTCCATTCTATTCCATTGGTCTATATGCCTGTTCCTGTATCAATACCAAGCTGTTTTGATGATTGTAGCTTTATAGTAAAGTTTGAAGTCTGGTAATGTGATACCACCTGCTTTGTTTTTTTTGCTGAGGATTGTTCTGGCTATGCTTGGTGGTTTGTGTTTTCATATGAATTCCTGTGTTTTTTTTCTAGGTCTGAGAAGAATGTTGCTGGTAATTTGATGGGCATTGCATTAAATCTGTAGATTGCCTTAGGTAAGATGGACATCTTCACAATGTTGGTTCTTCCAATCCATGAGCATGGGATATTTTTCCACTTGTTTGTGTCATCTTTGATTTCTTTGAGCAGTGTTTTGTAGTTTTCATTTTAAAGGTCATTCACATTTCTCGTTAGGAAGATGCCAAGGTATTTCATTTTTTTTGTGGCTATTGTGAATGGAATTGTGTTTTTTATTTGGGTTTCTGTTTGTTTATTATTGGTGTAAAGAAATGCGATTGTCTTTTGCACATTTATTTTATATCCTGAGACTTTGCCAAAGGCCTTTATCGGTATAAGGAGGTTTTTGACAGATTCTCTTGGCTTTTCAAGGTACACGATCATGTCATCTGCAAAGAGAGATAGCTTGATTTCCTCTTTTCCTATTTGAATACCCCTGGTTGCCTTCTCTTCTCTGATTGCTCTAGCCAGGACTTCCAATACTATATTGAACAGGAGGGGTGAGAGTGGGCATCCTTGTCTTGTTCCAGTAAGAAAGGTTATTTAAATAATAGCAGAAAACTTTCCAAATTTGAGGAAAGATATAAATATCAAAGTATAGGAAGGTCAAAGTTCTCCAACTAGGTTCAACCCAAACAAGTATATATTAAGACATATTAAAATCAGACTTTCAAAAATTAAGGACAAAGAGGATTCTGAAAGCCACAAGAGAAAAGAAGCACATAACATACAAGGGAGTTCTAATATGCCTGGCAGTGGATTTCTCAGCAGAAAACTTATATAAAGACCAGGATGATAAATTCATCCTGGGATGATAAATTCAAAGAGCTGAAGGGGAAAAAAAAACCTGTCAGCCAAGAGTGCGGAACCCAGAAAGGCTATCCTTCAGAAATGAAGGTGAGATAAAGACTTTCCCAGACAAACAGAAGCTGAGGGTTTCATCACCACTAGACCTGCTTTACAAGAAGTGCTAAAGGGAATTATTTAAGCTGAAAGAAAAATTCACTAATTAGTAACACAAAAGAATATAAAACTCACTGTTACAAGTAAATAAACAGAGTCAGAATATACTAATACTGTAATGGTGGTATATAAGTCAATTATATCTTTAGTATGAAGTTTAAAAGACAAAACTGTTAAAAAATAATAAAAGACACTGTGATGGTTAATTTTAGGTGTCAACATGATTAGACTAAGGGATACCCAGAACGGCTGGTAAAGAAGTTCTGGATGTGTCTATGAGGGTGTTTCTGGAAGAGATTGGCATTTGAACCAGTGTAGAGAAGACTTGCCCTACAATGTGGGTAAGCACAATCCAATTGTCTGAGAGCCCAGATAGAAAAAAATGACAGAGGAAGGGAAAATTCATTCTCCCTCTCTGTCCTTCTTCCTGTCCCTGTCTCCCTCCCTGTCCCTCTTCCTGTCCCTCTTTTCTAGAGCTGGGACAACCTTCTTCTGCTCTTTGACATTGGAACTTCAGGACTTTGGAATCTGGGACTTGTACCATGGTCCCCTGGGCTCTCAGTCTTCCAACCTTAGACTAAGAATCATACTATTGGTGTCCATGGCTCTGAGGCCTTTGGATCAGATGGAGCCATTCTACTGGCTTCCCTGGTGTCCAGTTTGCTGATGGCCTGTCATGGGACTTATAAGCCTCCAATAATTTCATGAGCCAATTTCCCTAATGAATCCTTTTCCTTCCTTCCTTCCTTCTTTCCTTCCATCCTTCCTTCCTTCCTTCTGTCTTTCCTTCCTTCCATCCTTCCATCCATCTTACTGGCTCTGTTTTTCTGGAGCACCTTGACTAATACAGCTACAGTAATTTGTTAAGGAATATACAAGGTAAAATGTAAATTATGACATCTGAAACATAAAACGGGGCATGGTAAAAGTATAGATTGTTTTATACAAAGTTAATTTGTCATCAGCTTATAATAGATTGTTATAACTATAAGATGTTTTATGTAAGCCTAAATCAGAAAACAAAACCTGTAGCAGATACACCAAAAAAAAAGTAAGGAGTCGAAGCATACCACTAGAGGAAATCACCTAGTCTCAGGAGGGACAGTACAAGTGGAAGAAGAGCATAGAAGATCTCTAGAACAACCAGAAAACAATTCAGAAAATGGCAGTAGTAAGTCCTTACCTACGGATACCTCGAAAGACTTAGAATCAGTAGATTAGAAAACACATGACTCCACTGCCTGCTGCCTCCAAGAGACTCACTTCACCTTTAAGGCACACAGATATAAAGTGAGAGATGGAGGAAGACGTTCCATGCAAGTGGAAACTCACAAAAGCAGGGGTAGCTGCACTTACGTAAGATAAAACAGACTTTTAGCTAGAACTGTCAAGTGAGACACAGAGCTGTCTGTGCTGCAAGACGCATTCCCCATGATGGAGGAACTGGTTCATCCGAAGTGGAGCTGCAGTGTGAGTTGTGGAGCACTTTAAAAAACATTTTTTCTCTCCAGTTCCTTTAAAAAATTTTTTATTGTAAAGATGTGGGGTACAATTCAGGGTTAGGTATACAAGTGGACATCATACAGGTGAAGTTTTGGCCTCCCTTTCGTCCTCACTGTGCCTGGTTTGAGATCAGGTACCCTTATTGATGTTGTATCTCCACCTCCATCCCGGCAGTATCCCACTACTGCCAATCCCTTTCTTATAGTATTATGGTAAATGTTTGGGGTTCACTTATGAGTAAGAAAGTGTGGTACTCTGTTAAAAATGTTTTAATTAATTATAGTGTTGTAGGGCACAAGTGAGGATTTACTGCATAAATAGGCTGCATACAGGTGAAGTTTGGGCTTCTAGGTGGCCCTCTCTTCCCCTGACCGTGGACCAGGTACACTTTGTGTTATCACATGCTTTCTACCTGCCTCCCTTCCTCCCTCCCTCCTCTAGCAGTGCTCAGCGAATGTTAGTCCCACCCTTGTGTTAATGTGACTATCGTTCAGGGCCCACTCATTAGAACATGTGGCATTCACTCCTTTGTTTCTGTGATAGTTCACTTAGTCTGATGGTCTCTGGTTGCTGCAAAGGCCATGATTTTGTTCTTCTTTATGACTGCATAATATTCCATTGTGTATATGTACCACATTTTCTTTATCTACTTTTGATGGGTGGAGCACTTTTGATGTCCTGGATTCAGCTTGGTTTTGATGAGGTTGACGTGTCTGGCCCCTCATGCCGCACCCAGGGTGTGTGTGCCCGGAGTCAGCAGGGACCTGCTGGAGGCCACTACCTGGGGCCTTCTGTCCCACCCTTAAGCAGAGCCGCACCCAAGCTCGTGGGGCATATCCTGCGGTGCATCTGCTCTGTCTCTGATGCATCTTTCTGCCCGCTCTGCCATCTTGCATGCCACCTCATGCTCTAAAAAGGACAGCCTTGTCTGGGCCTGGTCATCACATCTGGACTCAGCCAGGATTTATCAGGCCCAGGACCTCTGTCCCTGGTCACAGCCCCTTCTTCCTGAGCTCAAGTCAGCTCTAGGCAGTTGAGCACTCTCCCCGCTGCCCCTCCCTGTCTGACCCTGAAACCCAGGGGACTCCATCATGGTGGGCTAGCTTTAACCCACTCCCACACCAGGGGTGCCCTTGGGATGCATCTTCTTGAGGTGACCGTAAGGGCCAAGTCAGTGGCTTTTCACATTGTGCCTACAGGATCTAAGACAGTCCTGTGCAGAGAATACAATGAATGTTGAAATGAATTTCAGATGTGTGTGGTTCCACTCTTCCAATTCACTTGGAAACTGCTTGAATGTACGGGGTTGCTCTCTAAAGGAAATTCCATTGAGGTCTAATATGCAAACTGGAAATATGCATAGCATAGTTGCACATGAGCAGCTAGGTGAGTGCTCACCAAGTAGGCATACCCCTGGCCAGCACTTGATGCTTAATTCTTGAATTTCTGCAGGAAGTCACACCTTTTGGGCAAATGTGGTGTACTTTTGAAATAAACTTTGATTTGATTAGTGTCCTCTGCTGTGAGAGATCTCACACTATTAAGCAAAAATAGCAACAGGTAATTGCCAACCAACCACCACCTGGGTCCAGGTAATCCTTCCATCTCAGCTTCCTGAGTAGTTAGGACTACCTATGTGGGCCACCACACCCAGCTAAGCACATGTATGTTTCAGGCCATATCTTCCCTCAGTTTACTGTTCGAGTCTGTCCTCTGAAAGGTTCTCTGTGCACAAAGTTCACCATGAGGGAGCTTCCCAGTCAGGTTTGCTGTGTTTAGACAGTTGTACACTTTGAATCATCGTGCACTGGCTCTGCAGTTTGGTGAAGCATGATGTTCTCATACTCTGAGTGGCATCAAAGTGTGTTCTCAGGTCTATGGAGGCTCTTACACACAACCCAAAGCCCCTCTGTAGGAGCCCCTGCTGCTCAGGGCCAGTTGGAGGAGCAGACTGCTTGCTGGAGGCCCCCAAAGAGGGAGTGACCAAACACAGGCTGCCTGGCAGGAGAAGGCAGAGGCCCTACCGAGCCTCTGGCCCTGGGTGAGGTGCCCGTCCAGAAACCATACCCATGTGGTGAGGGTGTGCCTTGGAGCAGAGATTCAGCCATGCTGTGATCACAGACACCACCCACACCTTTATTGCTTTAAATGATCTTAAGCCCCCGTTGCGGGGCCGGGGGGAGGGCGTGGGGGGGGCGCTCCACCTCTTGCTGGAACTTCAAACTGGCTGACTATGGGGATGTATCTTCCTTAGCAGATCCACCCAGGAGCTGCAGCCCACCAGCCTTCTCAGAGTCTTAGCTTGGATGTCTCATTATGATGTTTGCTAAAGTGGAATCCTTGGTTTCCAAAATCATCAACTTTGTGAGACTGAACTGTTCTCTCACCCTGAGCGCACCACAGCTGTTAACTTCGAGCTGCAGTTTAGAGAAGAAAGTTAAATGAAAATATGTTGACAGCCTTCATCTATAAGCCATATTTAGTGAGATGTTAAGCTAACACAAGGGTTGCTCCTCTTCAGTCTCAAGGTGTAATTATAGACACACAGATTTTGCACCCACACTTGCATCTGGCTATTGTGGGACCAACTGGATATGAAACTGTCTGTCTTCTTGCTCATATAAGTGCACTTTTTATTTTTTTGAGTTAGGGTCTCACTCTTGCCCAGCTGGAGTGCAGTGGCACAGAGCACGTCTCACTGTAGCCTCAACCTCCTAGGCTCAGGTGATCCTTCTGCCTCAGCCTTCCGAGTAGCAGGGACTACAGGTGTGCACCACCATGCCTGGCTAATTTATTTTTATTTTTATTTTTTTGTAGAGACCAGATCCTGCCATGATGCCCAGGCTGATATTGACGTCCTGGATTCAAGCCATTCTCCTGTCTTGGTATCCCAAAGTTCTGGGCTTAAATGCATTCTTAATCATCAGACCACAGGTCTTGATTTCTGCTTTAAAAACAATGATAACAGATCAATTCTCATTGCATCTCTTGTCCCTTTACAACCAGTCACCTGGCTGGTTTGAGAGTAGATATCCATGAACTTGCATTTGGGTTGTGTCCTTTCTGTCTAATCTCTTCAGCCTCACCTCTGTGGGCCTGTCTCTCCAGGACATGTAAGCGGGAAGCGCGGTTTTGCCTGGCTGTAAGTTAGATGAACCAACTCTCAGGTAGTTTTCTGGACTTAAAGCAACACACGATCATTGTTCAGTCATCGCTACATCCAAATAGGAAGTAGAAGCTAAAATAACATCCTATTTTTGAGAATTGTGCTGACATTTTTGCTGACGCAGGTGAGCAGAAGAGGGATTCTTTGTGAAATCTAAATGGAAACAAAACAGAACAAAGAATTCGGAGAGTGAGTTTCTCCTGTATTTTCGGTGTATATCAGTGTTGCAGATAAGCCAGGGAAGTTGGAGATCTGCTTATGTTCTAGGCCTGACCTGCTGTATACTTGTGATCTTGGACCAGGTCTCTCTTTTATGAAACCAAGAAGAGCTAGAATTTTAAAAATGACAAAAGGCGAGTTTTTAGTGAGATTTCCCATGTTTCAGTTTGACCGGAACTTGAGCAGCTAGATAAGTTACTTGGCAACACCAGGGCCTAGTCCCTGGTGTGAGAGGAGCATCATGACCTGGTAACCAGCTCACTTGTGTTTACGATCGCGTGGCCTGCGTGGGCTTGGTAGCAGGCCAGATTACTCAGGTGCTCAGTAATGGTAGCTACTTAAACATAGGGCATAATATTTTATGGTTTTGTTGTTATTGTTGTTGTTGTTTTTTTGAGTCAGAGTCTTACTCTGTCATCCAGGCTGGAGTGCAGTGGCATGCTCATGGCTACTGCAGCCTTGACCTGCTGGTCTCAGGTGATCCTTCCACTTCAGCCTCCCAAGTAGCTGGGACTACAGGCGTGTACCACCATGCCCAGTGAATTTTTAAATCTATTATAGAGATGAGGTCTTACCAAATTGCCTAGGCTCAAGCAATCTTATCACCTCTGTCTTCCAAAGTGCTGGGATTATGGGCATGAGCCATTGCACCCAGCCTAGGCATACCATTTTAAGTTGTAAGTTGTAAAATAGTTTCAACACCATGAAACTGTAATGAAAAAGAAACACTCATGTTTCCCACTGAGATTTAACATGTGCTATCAGTTTTGCCATTGATGCTTCAAGTCTCTTTCAAGAAACCAAGTGGCATGGAGTCCCTGTGGCCCCTCCCCGCTTCCTCTTCAGAGGGGACACTGACACCCGACCCATGCCCCTCCTTCCTTTCAGTTTTCACATTGCATAAAAGACTATGTATTTTCTAATGTTCAAAATGTACATACAAGGAGTTATTTGGTATTTTTCCGCAGCTGTAGACCTCAAAGATTCAAAATTGTGAAATGGATCATACAGACATGTAAATCTGGGTCATTCATTTGAACATCATGTCAGCACTGACACAAAATCATTCTGAAAGTAGTTTAATCAGCTGTTTTTGTGCAAAAGGACACAGAGCAGCCTTTTTCAAGCTTTAGGCCGATCATATTACGGTCCTGCTGTAGCTTCTCTTCCTTAAAGACATCAGCAGATTCCCTTGGGCTATGGAGACCTGGCCCGTGGCCGACCCAGGCCCTGCTGACCCGGCCCCTCACAGCACTCTGGCCAGCTACTCTTGGACTCCGGAGCCCATCACACTGACTTCTTCCTGGAGGACTGCCCTCCGCTGCTCCCACCTACTCTTCGCTCAGGAGCCTTGATGTCCTATTCTCAGAGGATGTCTCACTATCCTCAGAGCAGAAGCCAGGGCCATCCATCATGACCTCTTAGAACCCTGTACTGCTGTCTTCCCAGCACTTGTTGCGGTTGGTGACTCTTTCAGAATCTGTGGGGTGGCCCCAGATCCGCCCTCTGCCCAGGCCTGTGCTCTGTGAGGACTGGGCTTAGTCTGTTGTTGCATCCCCGCTACCTTTCCAGTGACTAGCATGCCGACACACTGTCGGTGCCACAGTAACTGCTCAGTGGATGAGCAAATGAATGAATATTGTTAGTTATCAGTATTGAGGTTATCAATGGGGATTTAACAGGTTGAACAGTTGTGAAAATTGTAGGATTTATTCAACCCAAGTAATCTCTCATTCTTTTTTTTTTTTTTTTTGAGTCAGGGTCTCTCTCTCTCTCTCTCTCTCTCTCTCTCATCAAGACTAGAGTGCAGTGGCACAATCATGGCTCACTGAAGCCTCAAACTCCTGAGCTCAAGTGGTCCTCTCCCTCAGCCTCTTGAGTAGCACCACCACACCCAGCTAATGTTTTGATTTTCTGTAGAGATGAGGTCTTACTATGTTGCTCAGGCTGGTCTCGAACTCCTGGCCTCAATGGATCCTCCCACCTCAGCCTCCCAAAGTGCTGGGATTACAGGTGTGAGCCCCTGTCCCCAGCCAGTACTCTCTAATTTCTGACCCCAGCTGACCATCCTTGGTGGAACCCTCAACTTTATCTCAGTGGACTCACAAAACAGATTTATTTTAAAAGAATCAAGTTGACCCAAACATGGCTCAGAATTAGATCACACAGCTAGAAATTTCAGGAGAGTTCTGCGATTTGTGTGCCTCTCTCCAGAATCTCAGTGATCCTGGGTGTGATCTTAGTGGTCATACTCTGTTTGGCTGAATCAGTAATTCTTGAATCTGAGCTGCAGGGAAGCGCCAGTATTTCCTATTTGAGAATGTTCCAGGTGCACCTGAGGACTCTTAGAGACAAGGAGGGTAGGACTTGTCCACCTTGGACTCAAGGACCCTCTTTGGAGTGAGTGCATAGGTTTATTTCCAACATTCTTTCCTTAGTACTTCAGAGTCTGATTCTAGGGAGTCTGGGCTATGTTGTACCTTGGGAAAGAGGTCAGCCACCTGCACTGTTTCATCTTGCTTTAGGTTAAGTCTGAACACACACTTCATGCAAAGGCTTCCACCTTTCTGTTTTGCTTCCACGTGCTGACCTCAGGCATACCATCTCATCAGCCACAAAGGAGCATTTGTGAGTCGTGAAGTTTCATGCCATGTGTGTCTCAGAGCTCTGGAATTTTTAAGAAATCCATTCATGGTTGAAGGAAGCAGGTCAGTGAGTTTCAGGACCAAGGCGTCCAGTCTCCTGCAGATAGCACGAAACTGGCCATGGCTAGGGGTATGGATACAGATTGTCACTGTGGAGTAATTGTCACCGTGGAGTAGTAAGGCGGTGTCCCCAGGGGATGAGCCACTGAAATCTGAAGCTCTGCCCAGACCTGTTAAATTTCTGACCAGGAGGGGTTGATCCCTACGAATTCTTGTGCCCAGCTAACCAGCAAGCAGATGATGAGTCTTGGGTGCTTTCTCTAGGGCCCCATGCTGAATGCTTCAGAGACAGAGACAGGGGAGGGTAATTGGACTTCGTCTTGGTCTATTGCTAATTTTGTTTGGTCCTTTGAGACTAGAAACGTAATGTTTTTGTGCATCGAGTGTTATCTGTTGAATGTCTGTCTCCTCTGTGAGCTTAAGAATTGACATGGGATAGGTGCTGAGAAGGTACCAGGAGAACGTCGTCTGGACAGAGCCTCTCCCCTGTGCTGCTGGGAGCTTTCTGTCCTTTGAGGAATTGTCGTCCTTGGGGTGTGGGTTCTCTGGTCTGGATTTTTGAAGGCCCGCTGGGGTAGGAGCTTTTCTGGACTAAGCTCTTTATAGTCACCCTGTCTCACCCCAGGACAACCCAGTGAGGTAGGCCTTTGGTTTTAGTAGGAATTATTACAGTTTTCAGGGATAGCAACCTCACTCACACCAGCTTAAACCAGAAATGGAATGCTTCAGCTCACATACCTCAGAGCCTGGGGAAGCCATCTTCAAGCACAGTTCAGTTCAGGGTCTCTCTCTCCCTCCCCTTCACTTGCACTTTCCATTACTTGGTTTTTTTTTTTCTCGGGTGGTGAGCGGGCTGGTGGGGATAGTTTGCTCAGTACTTCTTACCAGCCGGGGGAGCTCAGACTTCAAGACCATCTTTGCACAAGAGCTTTTCTTCTGGAAATTCTCAGTGATTTTACTTCTTCCAATTAGGTCCCGCCAGAACATTCAACCCATGACATCCATATTGGCATGCTGGGACCTGCCGATGGGCCTGGTCAGTACACTATGTGCTGCATTGTCCTCAGAACTGGGTGGAACCTCCAGCTTTGCTGGAATCTGTTTACGGAAAGTATGGGCTGTGATCGATCCCTCTGAATATTCTGTAGGCTTTGCTCAACCCAGTGCATGGGTGTGGCAGAGATCAGCTCACACGTGGCCAGGTGTTGTAACTACTGGGATGACTTAGAGGTGTCATGGGAGGTGCTGGTGGATGGATAGTGGGGCCAGTGCTGGGTTTATTTCTGGCTCTGCTCTTCACATCTGCGTGGCTTGTGAAATGTATGGCAGCCTCTCATTTCCTCCTCCCCAAAATGGGTTCACAAAAACACAGACCTCGTGAGCAACTATGAGGGTCAGGTATGTCAAGATGACGTAGCTCACAATGGAACACTACTGGGAAAACACACACTCCAGGTTGTATTTTGGTGTCGTTAGGTCATGTTACAGGCCATCCGGCCTTTCAGAGTGTTCTTCATGGAGACAAGCGGAAAGACTATAGGTTGTGCTTTGGGAAAACAGATACTCCTGTCACTCAACAGGTGTGGCACTTCCACTTGTATAATTGCTCAGCAAGCTACACCCTCGTGGACACCCTCTTCTATGTCTGAACTACACAGAAATGATCACCAGCAGTTGATGTTTGTGTCCTTGTACCGTATACCATCTCGCTGCTGGAACTGCCGCAGGTGTCCGGCAGGCAGATGCTAAGAGCAGACGGCCACACTGCATGTCCTCCAGGACTTGGCACAGAGCCTGGCTTGTAGTGTCCACACAGTGCAGCTCACAGGATGCGCTTCACTGTGACGATGTATTTCCTGAGTGGCGCCTCCTCCAGGCTGGCTTCGGACTGATATTCTGCACGTTTTCGTGGTCCTCCTCACCCAGTGCTCTGTGCTTTATGGAACCCTGAGGATGTATGAGTTGGATGGGAATGAGGACCCTCAGCCTCATGGGGCCTCTGTATCATCCACAGCCATGCCCACTCCCAGCCACACCCATGCCTGCATGCCCACACCTGTGGACCCATTTTCATTTGGGCCTAAAGAGGAAATAACCTTGAAAAATAATGTTTGTGTGAACAACCAAAAGCGAATCAATACCTTCTGACATCAAGTCTGAATCCTGAGGTTCCCTACGGGTTTCTTAGGCTCTGCTTTTCTATGTGTGGGTTTTCTTTCTTCATTAACTTCAGGTATTATTGTCTGCTTCCTGTGAGTGGCATCTTCCTGGTGTTGTGGGAAGTGGCCTGGATGGCCCAGGCTATTCTTGGGGATCTGTGCTTTACCGGGGGGCATCTGGACAGGCAAAATGTTCAGGATGCTGTGAAGGAATTTACTGTAAACAAAACAGACTACAGAGGTTTACACATCCTCCCTATGTCTATTCACAGAATTATTTTTTTTTCATTAAACTGACAACTGGGTGTGGTAGTTCATGCTTTAACCCCCAGCCTTTTGGGAGGCTGATTTGGGACGATTATTTGAGTCCAGGAGTTCTAGACCAGACCTGGTCTCTCAATAATAATAATAATAATAATAATAATAATAATAATAATTAGTTAGCCATGGCAGTGTGCACCTGTAGTTCCACTTACTCAGGAAGCTGAGGTGGGAGGATCACGTGAGCCCAGGAGTTCTGTAGCAAGCCACTGCACTCCATCCTAGGTGACAGAGCAAGACCTTGTCTCTAAACAAAATAAAACAAAATTAAGCTGACTATAACTATTTGAAAGGAAGATTCTTTTTAGCAGTTTGTATTATTAAAATGAAGCATGATATTTAATTTTGAATAAGCTAATGTCCACATTGAGGAATTATACACAGTCTTATTTTTAAAATTTGTATTAATAGTGAACAAATTAATAGAAATGTTACAAAATTGCTTAGGTATTTATAAGGTCTAGAATAAATGTATAGTCTTCAGGGGAAATGTTATATAAATTGTATTTAATTAAACCCTGTTCTCATGAAAGAATAACTATAGGTAAGAAGAAAACTGTCATACCCAGTGCCCTTCCCCCGTCATATTCCCTCCAAGGAGACCATGGTGCTGAGTTCTGGTCACTAGTGACTGTGACACTCCAGAGGCTGTGCTGGAGAAACAGTGACAGTCCCTCAGAAAACATTCTTCCAAATGCCTGGGTCTGGGGGGGTGGTGCTCCAGCTGCTTCACAGCCTCTTAGTGGAATTCTGACTCAAGCCAACTGCAAATGGGGTAAAAATTCCTTTGGAAGTCCCCTCCTTCAGTCCCAAGAAACCTGACCAACAGTGTTTGCAGAGTTGCTGATGTCTCAGGACTCTTAAACCAACATGGGCTAGACGCCTCACCATCCATTTTAGAGTAAAAACCAGAGTGATGGGTCATTCTGGAAAAACAAAAACAAAAAAACAACATGGGTTTTTTAAAACAACATTTAAAGAAGAAAAGAGCTCTTCTGCTTAATCTCATTTCCTGGGGCATCTGTCCTGCAAATGGTGAGGGAGACCTGGAGCAGGTCAAGTCTTCTTGTGCTGGGGGACCATGCCCCAGAAGTGCCCCAAGATCCTCCTAGGGCACGGGATCAGCTGAGGCTGCGATCTCAGTCCTGGAAATAGTGTCACTTGACATGCTACTGCATATATCTGACATGTGTATGTCCCCAATGGATGGTGGACAGGGGCTTTGTGCCTGACCGGGCCACCAGCAAGTGATCCCAGTGGAGTGGCCCCTGAGGCCCTCACACTACCTCTCAGGGAGTTCACAGCTATGCCCAGCTGTCGGGCTACAGCCTCGGCTCAGCCAGTTTTGATCAGAGTCACGAGACATGTGGCGGGACAGGTGGGCATCCATGGAAGACAGGGCCACCACTTCTGCTGGAAGGTCACCTCGAGGACACGATTTAATCACCATGTGTGTTGAGGAGGAAAAGTTAAGAGTTCTAGTATCAAGATTTCTGAGATATTTGAGTTTTATTCTTTCTTGGGCTAGCTGGAAAAGCACCAGGTCTGTCCCAGGGTCAGGGGAGCATCCCAAATCTGAAGTGGAAACTGCTCCAAAATCCAGAATTTTGTGAGCACTAACATGACTCTCAAAGGAATACTTAGTGAAAACATTTCAGATTTTGCATTTTTGTATTTGAGATGGAAATTTTGCATTTTTGTATTTGAGGTGCAAATATATATATATATATATATATATATATAAAATCAGAAGTCCAAAACACTGTGGTCCCCAACATTTGGGATACGAGATTCCAAACTTACAGCCAGACAACTTCCTCTCTGGCACTGCTGGGGGTCACCACAGCCATGTAAGACCCGGGACTGTGACATAGCTGACTCATTTAATTGTGGTTACAACAAAATATATACTTGTCAAACATTCTTCCAGGCTTTAAGCTGGTTCTGCAGGACTTTTCAAGGGCAGAATTCCCATTTTAAGCCTGTAAGATCTGTTTGACCTTTGTGTGTGTGATGATGATCTTTCAGTCTGTGTTAATGACTTAAAGATGACTCCTGCATACCTGGTGACAGTCCAGCCAGAGAAAGAATTAGGAAGTTCTGAGGTCCTTTCCAGGCCAAGATAAATTTTACCACCTTAGTTGTCTAAAACCTGTATCTTCTGCATTTTACGGAAGAGTGTTAATGAATGAGCCAGTTAAGCCTCTGATTTTATTTCAAACATGAAGTTTTACAAGTTTCTGAGTCTGGTATGTAAGTTTTAGTGTTTGTTTTTGTTTTTTGCCTTTTTTTTTTTGTAGAGCCAGGGTCTCACTGTGTTGTCCAGGTCAGAGTACAGTGGCACAATCATAGCTCACTGCACCTTTGAACTCCTGGGCTCAAGCAATCCTCCTAAGTAGCTGGGACTATAGGCACTCAGCATCACTCTTGGCTAATGTGTGTGTGTGTGTTTCTTGTAGTGATAGGTGTCTCGCTATGTTGCCCAGGCTGGTCTTAAACTCCTGGGCTCAAGCAATCCGCCCTCCTTGGCCTCCCAAAGTGCTAGGATTATAGGCGTGAGCCACCACGCCCAACCTTGTCTTAGCTTTGATCTCTTCTCTTTGCATGACTCAGTAGACTGGAAAGCACTCTGCAGCCTTCAGGGTGCCTGTGCATGTCCCTGATGCATATTCCCAGGTATCACAGCCAGGGAATATGCATCACACTCTCATCCCTGTGGCCCACAGGACAGCAGGATGGAGACCCCAGCATGAGTAGTCGGGGGTGGGTACAGCTGAGTGATCACAGGGACCCTTATGCTTACACCAGGGTTAGAGATTCAGGGTTCCAGAAAGAGGCTTAACATGGGACTTCCCAGGTATCTTACAACATGGCCCTGCACAGTGATCACCCAGAAAGTATTGTGAAAGCAACTTGGCAGAGAGAGAGACAGAGGGAAAGAGAGCGAGACACACAGAGGGGGAGTTGAATGTGGTGGATTCCCAACTGGAAAACACTTCACTTCTGAGGATAATGGGAGACTTCTCAGTGACAGAGCAGCAGGAAGAGCATTTATAGGGACCAGTGATGGCATGGCATCGCAAGCAGGACACCAGGGGTGAGGTACCATCGGACCGGTGTCCCCTGAGGGCTGAGCATGCTGGTCCTGTGATCAGCCTGCATGTGCTGTGTTTCTTGTCCCCACTGTTTGCTGTGGAAAGCTGGAATACAGCTGGGCTTTTGCCAATGTTCAGACCTTTCCTCCAGTAGGTTAGAGCATCATGGGGAAGCTCCTCCCAACTTAGGGAAGATGTTTGCCTGTGTGATTCTTTATTTTTTTTTTTTAGTTGGAGTCTCACTCTGTTGCCCAGACTGGAGTGCAGTGGCCACTCCCAGCCACCGCAGCCTCAACCTGCTGTGCTCCTGCGATCCTTCTGCCTCAGCCTTCCAAGTAGCTGGAACTGCAGGCGCGCGCTACCACGCCTGGCTAATTTTTGATTTATTGTAGAGATGAGGTCTCGCCAAGTTGCCCAGGCGGGTCTGGAACCCACCCATTGCTCAGGCAGTCCACTCACCTCAGCATCCCAAAGGCGCGGGATTACAGTCTGAGCCACTGAGCCCGGCTTGCCTGTGTGATTCTATGATTCACCTGCAGGCACTCACATCTGCCTTCCTGACACTTCAGTTTTTTCCTTTGCTGCATTTAGGTTGTTTGATAATGCCGCCTTCTGAGGCTTTTCAGAGACAAGCACAGTTCCAAGGATGACCAGTTCAGACTAGGAGTCTAGGAGTTGAAGCCGCCTGGAGTCCTTAATACAGACAATTATCTGAAGATGATTCCAGAAAAGTGTCCCTGCACTTTCCTACAAATGTTTGTTGTGACTTAATTTGAAATAATGAACTGGAAAACACAGATAACTGTCATGTGGGAATAAAATCAATAAAGTTACATTGCCCAGCTATGCTTCTCACTAAAGGAGTTATTGATTCTATATATACTTTTTAGGTTAAAAATGTGAAATTGTTGAAACCTGACTGCTTTTGACTAACAGAACACAATTTCCTATGGTTTAACCAACATATTTAAGGTGATAATGTTTGGCGACACCTATTGCTTGACTTTGGTTCTCCTTCCTGGTCCTCAGAGACAGGAGAGGAACAGTGAGAAGGCCCTGGAAAAATACCTAAGTCTACATGGCCCATCCAGCACTGAAAAATCTACCACCCCTCCACCCCCCACGGAATTCCATAACCTTAAAGCTGGGAAGGGAAGTGAGGTGGACGCCACTGATGCAAAATAACCGTACTGAAAATCGCAGATTCAGACATTCTCTCTTTTTCTCCCGTAAACAGGAACGAAAAGCTGTGGTGTGATGACAAGGAAACACCCAACATCCCAGCTAAGGAAGTAACAGGGGAAGGCTCCAGCTGAGAAAGGAAGACCCTTGGAATGTGTTCCATGGCTGTGTTTTTCTGACACCCCTGGTAAGTAAGTTATGGACCGTCCCCAGGGGAGACACAGATGGAGACACCGGAGGACTCCTGATGCCAGCACGTGACACATGTCCTCCAGCTGATCTTTCAGCCTCATCGCAAATGAGAGCCACAAAAAAGGAAAGCCCACTGGGGTGGCTCTTTACAAAGAATGGCTTCAGAATCAAGGCTCTAAGGTTTGGGCCCCAGCTGGGCTCAGCTCTGTGGGTTCCCAAGGGACCGCGGTGTGATGGAGTGTGAAGTGAGAAACTGAGCGAACGAGCCTCCTGGACGAGCACACACCCAGGAGCTAGACACCCCCAGGACTTGGCGCTGCTTTGAAGACCCACCGCGGCTCCACGTGTGACCTGGGTGTCAGCGAGCAGCACCGCCCAGCGGGAGGCAGTCACCAGCTCTTCTGGCTGATCGCGGGCCACCCTCGGAGTTGTCACAGTTCAAAAGTTCAGTGAGGTTGGACCCGCCCCTCCTCGCAGAAGAGAGCGAGGGGGGCGAGGCGGGGGCGCCGTGTTGGGGGGTGGGGGGAGAAACACAAGTGTGGATGCAGCAGTGAAATCTGATCGCGGGCCAGGAAACGCGTGAGAAATGAAAACCCCGGAGTAACTATTTACCTTGACCAGCCCCGAGGGGCGGCCAGGCGGGAGGTGGGCGCGTGCGGCAGCCAGACACCGCCCCCATGGAGAGCCCGGTGGCGCCCTGCGTCCTCTACCCGGGGGACGACCGCGTCCGCGGCACCGAGCCCGGGGCTCCAGGAGAGGGCAGCCTGTCGCCGCCGGCCGCGGGGGAGGACGCCGCGTCCCCGGCACAGACACCCTGCAGCCTCGGCGCGTCCCT
>NW_007195779.1:249767-249970 GCF_000164805.1 Carlito syrichta | reverse complement strand
GACCAGGTTTTCTGTTACAACCCGGCCACCGACCACTGGAGCACCGTGCGGCCGCTGCGCCAGGCGCGCTCACAGCTGCAGCTGCTGGCCCTGGACGGCCACCTGTATGCCGTGGGGGGCGAGTGCCTGCTCAGCGTGGAGCGCTACGACCCGCGCGCCGACCGCTGGGCCACCGTGGCGCCGCTACCCCGGGGCGCCTTTGC
>NW_007195779.1:242194-249747 GCF_000164805.1 Carlito syrichta | reverse complement strand
CTCAAATACGACCCTCGGCGGGACGAGTGGCAAGAGTGTCCCTGCAGCAGCAGCCGCGAGCGCTCGGCCGACATGGTGGCCCTCGACGGGTTCATCTACCGCTTCGACCTGAGCGGTGCCCGCGGCGATGGCCAGGCGGCTGCCGGGCCAACCGCGGGCATCAGCGTGTCCCGCTACCACTGCCTGGCTAAGCAGTGGAGCCGCTGCGCCGCGCATCTGCTGCCCCCCGGCGCCCCCGCGGGCCTGCAGCCCTTCCGCTGCGCCGCTCTGGACGGCACCATCTACTGCGTGAGTCGTGCGGGCACCTGGCGCTTCGTGCCCTCGCGGGACGGCGAGGCCGGCGGCGACGCAGCGCAGGAAGGCCGCTTCGAGGCCGAGCCGCTCGGGGCGCCCTTGGACGTCAGGGGCGTGCTCTTCCCGTTCGTGCTCAACCTGCCGGAGAAACCGGACCGCGGGGAGCTGGGCGCTGAGTAGGCCAGGCCCCGTGCGATCGGGCGTCTCCCTCAGGCAGCTCTGGGAGAAAAGGTCCCACGTGGGAAAAGCAAGGCAAGGGAGCGGAGGAGTGGGGAGAGAGGCGTGGATGGGCCACTGGGCGCGCTGGATCATTTACACGCTTCCAAGCAATAGCCCTGAGACAGTGCTGTAATGCTGTTCTCAGGGCCGCCCCCTGCTCCCCCATTACTTTTTGCTTCACTTTGCTTGCTGGGGTCGAGGGCATAAGGTGTAGGGCAGCAGTCCCCAACCTTTTAGGTATCCGATCTGTTTCATGAAAGACAGTTTTTCTGCAGTCAGGATGTGGGAGGATCACCAAGCATTGGATTCTCATAAGGAATGCGCAGTGCACAGTTCAAAATAGGGTTTTTACTGCTATGAGAATCGAATGCTGCTGCTGATCTAACAGAACCTGCTTGCCTGCAGCTCACCTCCTGCTGTGCTGCCCGGTTCCTAAGAGTCCACTGACCTGTACTGGTCAGTGGCCAGAAGGCTGGGGACCCCTGGTGTGGGGTGTGTGCAGATAGGTGATCTTAGAGATAAGACGCAGGATTCCTGAGAGGGAAGGAGATAGACTAGAAAGATAAAGTTTCAGAGTGCGGTGATCATGTCCCAGGTCCTTCAGGTGGCCCCCGCTCCAGAGGGGCTTGGGGCAGAGGCGGTCTTTAACTCTGCAAATGCTGCTGCTCCCCATGGGATTCCAGCATTTCCAGAGTTGCGACCCTGAGTAGGCTACAGCAGAGGACTCATGGAAATGCTCTGAGGCCACACTTTTTGGCTTGAGGTTTAAAATTATAAGTGATAGGCAAAGCTCTTCCTAACTTGGTTTAAAAGTTGATACCACTATGTGCTCATTTTGGGTGACTCAGCTCCTAAAAGAGTAATTTGATAAGCATTAAGGATAAAACTTTTGGTGACCAAGACGATTTCTTGTCCAGAAAGCATTGGAAGTTCTTCCTCTGTGATACCAGCCACATCACACATAGGGTCAAACACACAGGCCTCAAGGGCAGTTCCATCTTGCTTTGTGGCTGAGACAGAGTTAATATTTTCAGGCTAAAGTATGTTAATGACTATGGTCAGTGATACAGTGATGGCATCCTATTATTTGAATTTTAAGTCCTTGGTGACCAGATGTTACCAAACAACATATTACAAATAGGAAAAACACACTAACAAGGGTGCTTGTCTACTTAAAAAGGAATCTTTGACAGCCTACTATACATTGTCTGCCACATTCATATTTTAGAAAGAGATGAGAAGAAGCGTTCTTTAGGTAAGAGTCATTTCTTTTTGATAACTCTATGATCCAATGTGCGGCACAGTTTGAACCCACTACTTGGGATGTTTTCAATGTGGCTTATGTAGTTCTGATGAGGGAGATTAATTTTTATAATCATCATTATAAGAAAATATGGCAGAGTGACGATGGGCATATTAAGAAAATAACACGCATTTTTACTGTAATTTAGCAAGTAAACTGCATTTTTCACTTGTACTGAATTGAATCCCAAAACACCCTCATAAAATTAGCATGAGACTCCTTACATCGACAGGATACAAGGACCAAACACACCAATTGACCTTTCACCATGTGGCAGGACATTTTACTTTTCAGATATGTACAGCCAGGACTTACTGTTTATTTAGAGCCTGAGGATGAAATGCATGTTCACAAATAAGGGCCAAACGCTTGGGATCCTGCGCCCAACCCATTTTTGTCTCATAATAGGAAAAGTGCTTATTGAAGTTTGCTGGAACATAATAAGATGAAGTCATGCATACCTTAATATTGTTTGTTGTTATTCCAGTGATGGGAGTTGCCATCTCTCTAGAAATCAGTTGGTGATGGAAAAATAGGTTATGCCTTTTAAAAAGTCTGTGGTTATGAAAGCTCTCCGTTAAGTGTGTTAGAAATGATCAGCTTGAATCTTATGCATGGCCCAGGGGGCTAGAGCTCATGATTTCGGTTGGAGTGTGTTCCGCTGACTTGGAGGATTTCTCATGAACCGAGAGGATATCTTGGCAACTTGGCTAATCATCTTAGGAAAGAAAAACAGACTTCATATTGCCTGACTCTGTAGGCCTTTTAGAGGAGTGCACTGTGGAAATGGTAGTAAAAAGTACTTATAGCAAAAGGAAACAAATAATGTTCTTGTAAGAAATGTACCATTCCTATTGTAGTACATTTTTTTCTAGAATTTTGTTATTAATGCTGAAATGTTTATAAGAAATGGGACCAGGCTAATATTTCTATTCTTTGAATATAAAATTCATTAAATGTTACCACTGTGATTTTACTTGCAAACTTAATTCCTATGATGTTTACTGTTTAAAAATAAAATGTTGAAATTGAGCTGCTGAGGTGAAATCATCCCCATAAGATTATAGGAGAAGTGGTAGATATCAGGTGTGGGTGCCCACGCTGTCACACACCCGGCTGGAACCTCTGTGTGTGATTTGAGCATTTCATCCAGTGAAGGGTACCCGCCCCAGATGTGGCTCCACTTCCTGTGGGAGCTGGCAGACAGTCCCAGTCATTTCCCATCATCTCATCACAGCAAAGTGCACAAAGACACCCAAGGAATAAGGAAAAGGAATTCATACCAGTCATAAAGGATGTGTAGCCCACCTATTTTGAAAACATATAGAATATCGTATATCAGATTTCTGAACGGTAATGTCCCATAAAAAATACTAGAGAACCTGACATTTCATGAGTACCACTTCTCTCTCTTTGGGGGTCAGTACCTGGAATGTGGAGCCAATAGGGTGTGCACCCATTAAACAGAACAGCCACACCCTTCAAGGCCTTTGATTTGGGGTCCACTGGGGAAGGGGCACGAGCATAGCTGCGTCGTGCCTCTAGGGTTCTGATGCGCCATAGGTTCTTTTCATATTCAACGTCGTGTTTTAAGTCCAACGCTGCTCAGGAAAAAGGTTGGTGCAGAAATATTTGTGGTCATCGATCAGTTCAAAGAGTCAACTGAGGCTAGTGCCTTGATGATAGCCACCACGCTTCTCATAACATTACCCATGACACGACTGTGTCCATGTCTGGAAGAGCAGTGGTGTTTCCTGGGGAAGATGTGTATGCATGTGGGCTTGACCTTTGCTTGTTGACAGCAGTGACCTTTGCACGGCCCATCAAGGTCCTTTGTGGCCCACAGGACGAGCTGAAGGCTGCCTCGTTTTCTTTCTGTTGTATTCTTTGCCTTGGGAACAGCCCTCAGCCCCAGCACTGACTCTTGGCAGCTTTACAGAACTTGGATTTGGAACTTGGTGATTTGGTTTCCGAGTTTATGGTGACACCGCTCTTTTTCCTTTAAGAAAATGAATGCTGTGAAAATTATCTGGCTGCTTAGCTGAAGCTTGAAGCCTGCATCGATCTTGCAACAAACACTTAAGAGACGAGTCATCTCCATTTCTGTTAATTTCTGGTGTCACTTTAGTAACCCTGGTCGTAGCCGTTGAACCTACTGGTCTCTTAGGCAACTTCTTGTAAACGATATTGAAGTGGAATTTTTTGAGGTTCTTTTGTCTCTTCTAAAGCCAAGAGAGCTTCAGGACATAATCTGTCGTAACATCTCAGTAGGGCAAATGTGAACAAAAGTGTTCTTTGTGTTCTTATTTTAGATGCTTTCCTAGCTTACAAAAAGTTTTATTTTGGGGTTAAAAAAATCAATTTTCTTCCCTTTCTCCCACAATATTATGATTCATAAGATTATAACATGAACTAAAAATGAAAATCTGCAGATGTCTTAGTTACATCCGAATTGATTTGAGCATCCACATCATTTGCACTCTGCATATCTGGGTGTGTGTTGTCAGGTGCCCAGCAGGAAGCTGGTGCTGGCAGGTACTTTATATGTGCCTGTGAATGGATTAGGGTTGAATTGAAATAAAAGGCTATATGTGTGTCTTCCTGTGAGATCAAAGCTCTTCCAAAGCTTGTTCAAGCTCTAAATAGTATGCAAATTTTGCCATTTATTAAAGGTAAATTACACCCGTTAAAGACAGTGTTCAGGCCAGCTGCTGGTGTCTGTGCAGTTAATGTTCTTATCAATGCTTGAGTTTAAAAATCCCGGGTATAAATTCTATAAAACTTTGTATGTATATCAATTGATACCAAGATGAAATAAACCATGTGGAATATGCCAGTGCTCCTAAAATTCGTGTCTTGGTTGCTTTTCTCTCTCAGCTGCAGAGCATTAGGCAAGGAATTCTCTCATGGGAAGCTAGGGGATTCGCTGCCTCTGTGACCCAGGATCAGCACTGAATGATGAGTTGAAGCTAAGTACGGTGGCTTGTGCCTGTTGACCCAGCTACCCCAGAGGCCGAGGAGGGAGGGTGACTTGAGCCTGGGAGTTCAAGTCCAGACTGGGCAACATAGTAAGACTCCCTTCCCCCATCTCCCTCCCCCAAAAAGAAAAACACTGTGAATTGTGCTTTCTGACTTCTAAGGTTCCCTTCTACCCAGAGTTTGGAGGCAAGGGGGACCCTTACTGCCTCAGGTACATCACGGCGCCTTTCCCCATACCTGTTTCCAGCCAGCCAGGTCCTAGCTGTGGGGCAGCCATGCCTCCTGGAGAAATTGCTGCTCTGAGGATGTTCATGCTGAGTGCAGTAAGGTACATCAGTGTGGCCGCAGGGGAAGGCCAGAGAAGGAAGTAGTTTATTATACCCACAGGTGCTGGTGAGCGGGCCACCACACACCACCCAGAACCACTGGGAAAACTCCAGGCGGTGGTACAGGAGCCAAGAGCTGAGGCCAGAGCCTTTACCATGGCCTCCGTGGGGAGGCAGGGCAGAACAGGGTGAGTGGCCACAGATGGCCTGGTGTGAGTGCTCCAGTGGGCTTTGGGACGCAGCCCTGGTCCCTGGTTGCCTGTGCCTGGCCCTGGAGTGATTCAGGGTGAGGGCAACACTGGCTTGGGTTGAGAGTCAGTGAAGGTGGTGCCTGGGGTGTGGACTTGGGCGGGCTGGGAGAGGAGCTTGACACGCCCTTGGCTGTCTCTAAGAACTGGCCAGCCCTGGGAGGGCAGCCTCTCCCTGACTGGGTCAGCCAGCTTTGTGAGATGTCAAAACACAGAACAGAAGATAAAGACGTGGTTAGTGCAACCGTCGACCATGCTCCCTGTCTCCTGCAGATGGATGGGAGATACCAGTGTGCCTGTTGGTGGTGGCCCAGGACCCATCAGGTCTCTCCTGATGTTCCCTTCCCTTCTACAAGCAATGCCTCACTCCATTAAAGTTCCAAATTTCATTAAAGTCCCAAGTTCCATTCACATTACGAAGGGCAGTGGGGCTTGAGGGAAGCGCACCCCCTCCAAGCTCAAATGGAGAAATGCCCTGGGCAGTCAAGCAGATGGAGGCCGGTCCACCACGCTCTGACCAATGGAGGCTGGTCCAGAGAGTGTGGTGTTGGGTTTGTTTGCTGGGTGGGCATGTGAGTGCTACTGAGTCAGGTGGACCTTCCTACCCTGTCCCAGGTGTCAGGTCACTGCAGCATCCTCCAAGGACACCACCCCTGCAGACCCACATGAGTGGTTGCAGAGCCCTGCTCCTGAGGGGGCAGATCCCAAAGAGAAAGCCCAGCATGTGAAGGGGGGTGCTCCCAGCTCTCCTCCCCGGGGTAGGAATGAGGGGAGGGGCCACAGAGAAAGGCCCACGATCCACAGAATTGCCCGCCATGTGGAAATGAGGCATGGATGTGGGCAGACTCCATGTCCTGTGTGAGCAGGGAGGTGGCTTTTGTGGCGTTTGGAGACTGTTGGAGCTTGTGAACATCTACTGCACTCAGAGTTGGGACTTGGGGTCAGAGATGGGCTTAGAATGTTAAATTCAAGACCCTGCACACCAGTGTAGAGTTTCTTGGATGCTGTGGCCTTGGCTCTGACCCCATTCCACACACAGGGTCTCTAATGCACCTTCTGTCCCAGAGGCCCGTGCGGGTTTCAGACCCAACAGGGCAGAGGAAGGCTGGTTACAAGCCCACCCCCATGCCAGAAAAGCAACTCAGAAGGGTCATCCCAGACTCATGAGATCTGGGCCCAGATGGAGCCCTGGAGACAAAACAACTCTGTGACGGTGACACAGTGGTACGCAGTGGCACGGCCAGGTGGGTAGGGAAGGGAGTGGGGGTAGTGGATGGTCATTCTGATTTTTTTTTTAAGGATACATTTTATTTATTGATTTATTTTAAAAATTATTTTATTTTTAAAACGTGGGGTACAAGTGAGGGTTAGGTACATACGTGGTCATCATACAGGTAAAGTGTGGGTAACTTGAATGATATTATGAGCCCCCCCCGCCGGTCATTCTAATTAGGTCTAGTTTCAAAGATGTCAAGCCAGGCACAGTGGCTTATGCCTGTAATCCCAACACTCTGGGAGGCCAAAGTGAGAGGATTGCCTGAGCTTGGAACCTGGGTGCCCCACCCCCAGCACTCAGTGAGGGAGTCGGTATTCTTATGGTGCCACCTACTCAGAATTTAGGAAAATGCCATCACCACCCGAGACCCCTAAGTCCACGCTGGGGTCCACACTGGTCTTCTCTCTGCTCTGCCCCGAGACTCCTCTCCTTACCCTCACCCAGCTTCCCACAAAGGGGAGGTGGGCATGAGAACCCGACCCCAACCTTTCTCTATTCGTTTTGCACCACTCAAGCCCAGGCCCAGGTTGATGGTTCATGTAAAGGGGGTCTTTACAAATTATTTTTTTCTCCTGACATCTTTATTTTTCATGGGGGAAAGAAGGAAGGAATGGAGCTAAAAGGGTGTTCTCAAGCAAAGGGTGGAGACAGAAGCAGGCCAGCCTGAGGCCGCTGCGCTGGCTTCTCTCGAACATTCTCTACTACAAAGTTAGAACCCTGTTGGCATGATCCCATGGCTTCAACTCTTTCCCCGCCGAGCTATAGAATCTTGATAAGACATTAGAACGGTTTTCTCGGCTTTTGGTATCTTTTATTATTATTATTATTATTATTTTTGAATTGGAGTCTCACTCTTTCGCCCAGACTGGAGTGCAGTGGCCGCTTCCGGCCACCGCAGCCTCGACCTG
>NW_007195779.1:204854-241948 GCF_000164805.1 Carlito syrichta | reverse complement strand
TCAGCCTCCCAAAGGCGCGGGATTACAGGCTGAGCCACCGAGCCCGGCTTTATTTTTATTATTATTTTTTGAGTTGGAGTCTCACTCTGTCGCCCAGGTTGTAGTGCACGACCATGGCCACTGCAGCCTCAACCTGCTAGGCTCAGGTGATCCTTCTGCCTCAGCCTCCCGAGTAGCTGGGACTACTGGCATGGTCCACACTGCAGCGTGTTCCTCGGGTCTTAACGATACCTCTAGGCACCTCAGCAACAGAAAAAGAACAATCGAGTACGCACAGCCATGGGCCAAAGGAACTATGGGCCAGGCTGTTCCCAGAGAGCTCCAGATGTGAGGAGTGCTGACCACTGGCCACCAGTCCTCACCCCCAACAGCACTGTTGGTGGTGTCAGAGAACTCTGGATTGTGGGGCTTGCCCACCGACCCCTGGCTACCAGTCCACCCCCCACAGCGCTGTTCTTTTTTATTTTGAGTTGGAGTCTTACTCTGTCTCCCAGACTGGAGTGCAGTGGCCGCTCCAGCCACCACAGCCTCGACCTGCTGGGCTCCGGCGATCCTTCCGCCTCAGCCTTCCAAGTAGCTGGAATTACAGGCATGCGCTACCAGACGCCGGCTGATTTTTTTATTTATTGCAGGAATGAGGTCTCGCTGCCCAGGTGGGTCTCGAACCCGCGGGCTCAGGCAATCCACTCACCTCAGCCTCCCAAAGGCGCGGGATTACAGGCTAAGCCACCGAGCCCGGCTTACAGCCCTGTTCTTATGGGTCGTGGAGGGCCCCAGATGCGAGGAGTGCCCACCACCCACTACCCACTGGCCACCAGTCCTCACCCTCCACGGTGCTGTCCATGTGGGGTGGTGGTGACTCTAGAAAACTCTGGCATAGGCCATTCACAGTTTATGCTGAATGGCAGCTCTATGTTACCAGCTGCATAGTTTAGGAAATGCTACTCCGCTTCGTGAACGTTCCTAGAACAGCCTCCAGAGTGCTTTTGAGAATCAGAACAGCCTCCAGAGTGCTTATAAGATGACCATGTGGGCATTCTCATCACAGCGCCTGACTGGGTCAGTGCTCAAACCTGAGTCCGGGCAATCACTTCAGGCACTCCTTACAAACAGGAATTCTTGGCCAGGCATGGTGGCTCGTGCTTGTAATCCCAGCACTCTGAGAGACTGAGGTGGGAAGATTGCTTGAGGCCAGGAATTCAACACGAGACTGGGCAACTGACTCTACAAAAAATAAAATTTTAGCTGGGTGTAGTGGTACACACTGTAGTCCCAGCTACTTGGGAGGCTGTGGTGGGAGGATTGCTTGAGCCTAGGAGTGTGAGATCAGCTTGAGTGACACAGCAAGACTTTATCTCTACCAAAACAACAACAACAACAACAACAAAAAACTGGGTATGATAGTGCACACCTATAGTGCAGCTACTTGGGAGGCCGAGGTGGGAAGATAACTTGTGCCAGCCTGGGTGACAAGGCAAGACTCTATCTCTAAAAAACAAATTAAAATAAATAAATAAATAGATAGAGAGCAACAGGAGAGATTCCAATTTGCGTGTTAACACACACCGCAGGTAATTCCAGGGCTAGTGGTGGCGCTGCCGTGTGTTAAACGCCTCCAGCCAGGCTGTGAGGTCCAAGGGCAGCGTAGGTCCGCGGGCCGCCGCGGGGTCTCTGCTTGCTCCGTATCGCGATAGACCACCTGCAGCTGTTCACTCCGGATCATCCGGAAGACACTGTGCTTGCCACAAACCACAAGTGGGATAAAGGCAGGCGTTGAGGAAGAGTTTAAAAACCACCACCACCACCAAACAACAACCAAGCAACCCCATAGTAAGAGAATCACAGCAGTTCCCAAGACCTCCACGGCCTGGTCCTGCTGAGGCTGACCGCCGAGAATCGCTGCACCGGGTCATCAGCGCCCCCTCCTGACAGGTGCCGGGAGGTGCCGCGGCCGGGCGTGCAGACACCCCAACTGGTGAGCCAGCGTGGCTTCTTCTGCTCGTAGTTGCAGCTCAGACACCAGCAGATGGTTTAACCTCTGGCAGGTCACTGGGCTGCGCTAGTCCTCGTCTCTTCCGTGTGTGAAGGCCCTGATGGCCCCGGGATGGTTGGTTTTATGTGTTCAACGTGGCTGGGCTGCAGTACCCAGGTATGTGGTCGAACACTAGTGTCGATGTCACTGGGAAGGCACTTCAGATGTGACTGACGTTTAACTCGTGGACTTTGAGTAAAGCAGGCCACCCTCCATGACGAGAGTGGGCGTCCTCTGGCCGGGTGTAGACACTAAGGTTTTGTGACTGAAGCCCCCAAAGAAAAGGGGCTTCTACCTGCAGACAGCCCTTGAACAGAGTGGCAGCTCTTCCTAGACTCCACCCACAGGATGCTCTGACTTCAGGCTGTCAGCCCCCCACAGTCACGTGAGCCAGTCCCTTCAGATAGATCCCTCCCTTTGTCTCCCCCTCTGTCTCCTCTCTCTCTCTCTCCTCTCTCTCCCCTCTCTCCCCTCTCCCTGCCACATACATCCCATCAACTCTGTATCTCTGGAGAACCCTGATGAACCCCATCCAGTTCTAAGGAATTCGAGGGTGATGAGGTGGAGGGAGGTGCTTTAGATGGGTGGCAGTGTCCAACTTGAATGACAATGGAGCTGGGATTCTGCACCAAACTAGAAAACTGCCCGTGGCTCAGAGCAGGATGCCAGCCCAGGAGTCCCAGGGCAGGATGAGACAGAGGAAAAGAGCTTCCCAGGTGCCCAGCCCACTGTATAGCAATCAGTGCATGTCAAGGCCCACACAGGTCCCAGGCGGGTGGGATTGTGGTCCTTTGATACCTGCATGACCTTGCAGGGTCTGACTCCTGTCCCGCAGCTCACAGGAGGTCATGGGCTCATGGTCCTGGAGACCTGACCTTGAGCAGCCCAGACATGATGAAACAACAGCTGCTTTAGATACACTCTGCAAGTTGAGGACATGTCCCGTGACCTGGCTCTTGCATTGAGAGTAAAAATGAAGCATAGCCTCTTGGTATTAGGCATGGAGACGGCGGTGTCTTGGCCTGCAGGAGCACCAGTCAGTGGTGAGATGCCTGCAAACATCTCCCTGAAATGTCTTCATTTCTTTTTAGTGCTGAAGAATACCCCATTGGCTGAATGTACCAGTGTCTTTATCCACTCACCTACTGAAGGATATCTTGGCGGCTTCTAAGCCTTGGCAATTGTGAAGAAAACTGCTAAAGAACAGCCATTTGCACATTTTTTTATGTGAACATAAATTTTCAATGTATATATCACTTTTAGATCAACTTTATCAAGCTATAATCCATATAATAAAATACACTCATTTCCAGTCTGCAATTCAGTGACTTCCATTAAAATACACACACAAATATGGACATATATGTCCAGGTTGCTACACCACAATCAAAATAAGAACAATTCTTACTCCAGAAAGTTCCCTCATATTTCTTTGCAGTCGAGTCAAGCAGCCCCAGCCAGGCAGTCATGGATTTGTCTACTGTCACGAGCACCAACATGTTGCCTGTTCTCAGATTTCCTGTCAATGGAAGCCTGCAGTGTGCTGTCTCGTGTCTGTCTTCTTCCATCAGCATAATGTTTTTGAGATTCATCGTGCTGCTGTGCGTGTCAGAGATTTTTTTTCTTTTTGTAACTTGTTTTTGAAAGACTATTCTTCAAAATGGATGCAGTGTTTAAGGTTTTGCAGCCAGCAGGGATAATTGTGCCACACAGGTAACACTTGGTGAATTATGACATTCCCTGAGGGGGCCAGACAGCAGAACTTCCCTGTCTGAATCCCTATCAATTCTGTGACAAATGGCAACGTTGATGTTCTTGCCTTCCTAGGACCTTGTTAGATCTTCGTGTCTAGAATACCTACATTCTTCTGATCAGTATGTCTGATTTTAGCTCCCAAAGGCCTCAACTGTGTAGCTGAATGGATTTCCCTTTCATCTTGCTGGAACTCTCACAGGAAATTTCGCTTTTTTCACTAGCAATCAGTGGCCAGACTTATTGCTGGCATTATTACCTGACACCTGGCTCTGCTATGGGCCCTTGCTGGCCCTATCTTTTGTCATATGTGTAGCTCACGATATTGTATCATATTTTAGTATTCTTCAAGGCACATGAAGGTCATTCTGCTGTACAGTGGGGGCATACTTCACCTAAAGTTTACCTTGATAGTTAAAACTGAGATTCCCTTCTTCCCCAAAACACGATTAGCTGTGTATGTTTTATGCCATGCTGCCTTTGTGAAACAAATTTTTTTTGAGTTGGTGTCTCACTCTATCACACAGGCTGGAGTACAGCAGCACACTCGTGGCCACCCCAGTGTCGATTCGTCAGACTCCAGCGAGCCTTCTGCCTCAAACTTCGAAGTAGCCAGAACTACAGGTGTGCCCTACCATGCCCAGTTAATTTTTTGATTTATTGTAGAGACAGGGTCTCACCAAGTTGCCCGGGCTGGTCTCGAACCTGCGGGCTCAGGCAATCCACTAGCCTTGGCCTCCCGAAGTGCTGGCATTACAGGTTGAGCCACCAAGTCCGACCTTCTGTGAAACAAATTAATCAGTACCCTCTGTACCTCAATTTCCCTATCTGTAAAATGGAGACACTCATAGTGACTCCTTATTTAAATATGGATAAGGACAGCTAAGGTGGAAGGATCGCTTGAGACCAGGAGCTTGAGACCAGCCTGGGCAACATAGCAAGATTCCATCTCTACACAATAAAAAATAGAAAAAAATTAGTCAGAGGTGGTGGTGCACAACTGTCATTCCACCTACTCAGGAGGCTGAGGAAGGAGGATCACTCGAGCCCAGGAGTTCGAAGCTGCAGCAAGCTATGATGGTACCACTGTACTCCAGCCTGGACAATAAAATGAGACTCTGTCTGTAAAAAGAGAGAGAGAGAGAGAGAGAAATAGCACCCTGAGAGGTGTTGCCTATTACAACCAAAATTTCTCATACAAGTGAGAATTGTCAGCAAACCACAAACAAAAGCCTTACTTTTGAGAAACCTCTGAATCTTTGAAGTTTTTAAGCATAGGCTAGTAAAGACAACATTAAATACAAAACACCGCGTAGGATTTATAATGTTCTCTCTTGTCCACAAGGAGTCAGAAGGACCTAGGAGGACAAGAAGTGTTTTTAGCTATCTATTCCTGGCCCTGTTATGAAGGTCAGGACACAACTTTTGGTAGGGCTCAGCAAAGCTTTGTTGGTCATCCAGTCATTCGATGATCCCATCCAGTCATTCGATGATCCTCCTTTCAGGACCTTCTGAGGGTCAGACCTGACTCTGTTTTCTGTGGCAGCTTTGTTAACACAGAGCAAAGTGCCCCCCAGTCATGGGTCCAGAACTGGGCAGAACACACAGAGTGCCCACCAGTCATAGGTCCAGAACTGGGCAGGCTGTGGCTCCAGGCTTTGTCCCAAGTCCGGCAGAACACTCCCATCCTCCTGTCCTTGAGGACTCCATTCTCGCTCCCTGCCCTTTGAGTCCCTTCTCCCCGCCCAGGATGGCCCCTCTCCTTCAGCAGGGGACCTCCTCTCCCTGGTCCCAGCCGTGTCTCCCGTACCCTCTGACCCCTGGCTGCACCAGGCCCTGCTCAACGGAGAGGAAATGAACCCAAACCCGAAGCCTTTGCTGCCTTCCTGGGGACTCGAATCTTCCTGCTGACTCCGGCGAGGCCAGACCTACCCTAGCCAACCTGGGACTCACCCTGGACTTCATGCCAGGAAGAAACATGGAGTATGAGTAATTTCCTGGTTTCAAACTTAGCTGGCAGCAAGCTCTAAATAGAGTTTAGGGAGTGAATTGTGAAAACGAATGGACAGGATCCAACACAAATCTCGCCTATATATTAAGTCTCTCCATCCTTCCATTCATCTATTATCCATCCTTCTCATCCATCTCTGCCTGTATGTCCATCGATCATCTAGCTAGCCAGCTAGCTATCATCTATCTATATCTATCTATCACCCTAACATCCTAAAATCAATATTACTACAAAATAGTAAATTTTCTCTAAAAACCCAAATTTATAGTTCCAGAGAGGCAAATATGTTTTAGCAGGGAACGACTTGACAGCATCCAGTGACTGGAAGGAGACACCCGCTGTGTGTTAGTCTGCACAACTGCAGAGTCTGCCAGGCACTGGTTATGTGGCGAGACTTGGGAGGGGCGCACGGCTGCTGCTGGGACATCATCTGGGCTGCAGAGCGGACATCAATAGGCGAGTGCCCGTGGCCGAGGTGCTCATGGCAGCTGGGTACCCAAGGAACATCCCCAGAGCCCACACGCTGGACCAGTCACCCAGCAGTCGGCAGGATAAAGTTGCATGTGGGCACCGGCCCTTCCCTCCCACCCTCTCCTGACACAGAAGCCCCTTCTGGCTCAGTTCTGGCTGCAACTCAACTGCAGGCTCTGCATGTCATGCCCTCTTGGGCACCTCTATATTTGGCAGCAACTTTGTAGAATGGCACTGGGTGATGTTAAGGCATTTTAGAGGAGCTGCGACTGTGACACGCGCTCAATTGCAACAAGTGCAGAAAAATACAAACCAAACAGAAAAGCCACAGAGTTTCACAGTCCCACAGAGCTATGGGACTCCCTGTTGAGACCCTCCCCACCCCAGAAGGCCAAAGGCCAACTTGAAGATGTTTGCTGTTTTTAATATCAAACATATCTTATCCCACTCCTACTCCATCAATCTCTAATTCCATGTTGGACTCAGATGCAATTTTCTGAAAGCTTCTGAGTCCTGAGCACTCTCTGGACTGAAGGGACAGCGATTTGAGCTGGCTCTTTGGTATAGCGCGGCTGAACCTTCCCCATGACACCGGCCTTCCCCTCACTCCCCCTTCATGGCCACCTGCCCGTGGCTCTCCGCCAGGTGTTGGGTGTGTCCCTGATGTTACACATCCCTGCCAACATGCAGGTCGTCGGGGGTGTATGTTTTTTTTACAAATGACGCTGCCTCTGACTGGCTTCTCACTGTGTTTACAACCTCGACAAGGAAGAGGTATTGTTCGCCTGTTGCCATGGCCTGTCCACTGCATGATTGTACCCACTGACCAGTGCCACACCTGCAGCTGCCCCGTCTCTCTTTCCTGGAGCAGCTCATGTGTGACCTGTTCCCCATGACAGAACTGGGACAGGAGTTGCCACCCTACACCACCACCGAGATGGAGCATCACCAGGTGACCGGGCAGCAAAGCCCATTGTGAGTCTGACTTGGGGGCAGCAAAGCAGGGCCTTGGTTTTGTATACCGAGGCTCTTTGGTGTAGCGTGGGCTGGGTTTGCACCAGCGTGGTGTAGACGGCCGTGCTAGTAGGGTGTGCTTGGTGGCTGCCAGTCACACCTGCCTTAGCATCTGGGCCTGGTATCCCAGAACCACAAGACAGCTCAGCCCTGGGGCAGCCAGACAGGCAGCAAGACCGTTGAGTACTCTGGGTGTGATTGCACCCTTCTCATATGCCCATTCTCTTGAGATGTGCCCCTGGGTGCTTCATGCTGTAAACACTGGGATCACGAAAATTGACTTTCACATGCCCTGGGCAAGGGTTCTGAGGTCATGCTCAGGATCTGAGGTACTCCATCTGCGTAATTGTGAGGGGTACCCCACCAGCCCTGAGCACCAGCACCCATTCACTTCTCACCAGCACTGGCTTTTGGGCAATGTTCCCTCTTTCTCCTCCAGTTGGGAAACTCATGTCTCTTGTTTGGATTTGCATTTCTCTGCCACCTCCTAGGTTGAGGAAGCTTTTATTTACGTATTCACACTCACTTCTGTGACCTGCCTGTTTAACATTTGTATCTCTTTCTTTCTTTCCCTTTCTTTCTTTCTTTCTTTCGTTGGAGTCTCACTCTTGTCTCCCAGGCTGGAGTGCAATGGCACACTCATGGTCACTGCAGCCTCAACTTGCTGGGCTTAGGTGATCCTTCTGCCTCAGACTTCTAAGTAGCTGGAACTATAGACGCACACCACCATGCCTGACTAGTTTTTTATTTTTTTGGTGATTTATTGTAGGGACAAATTCTTACCAAGTTGCCCAGGCTGGTCTCAAACCCTTGTGCTCAGGCAATCCTCTTGCCTCGGCCTCCCAAAATGCTGGGATTACAGGCTGAGCCACCGCACTTAGCCTGCATTTTTTATTTATCATTTTTCTGCTGATATATAACTTTTGTAGCCTTGAAATATTGCCACTTTGTTTATTTAGGGAATTGGAAATATATTTCCCACCTACCTGTTAGCATTTTGATGGGAATCTTTTACTGAATAGTAATCCTGTACTTGAATATCAAATCCATTTATTTTTTCCCTTTTCTCATTCTGAGATTGATTTTTAACCATTTAACAATAAACATTCTTAATATTTGTTAATAATTGTATATAACATATGAAGTCCCTCATCAATTTATTGTCATTTTCTTATAAAAGGAAATGAGAATCTGTTTTGCATAAGAAACTCTACAGCCAAACATTTACTTTTATTATTATCATTATTATTTTTTTGAGTTGGAGTCTCACTCTGTTACCCAGGCTGGAGTGCAGTGGCATGCTCATGGCCACCCTAGTATCGACCTGCTGGGCTCTGGCAATCCTTCCACCTCAGCCTTCCAAGTAGCTGGAACCACAGGTGTGCACTACCATGCCTGGCTGAGCCACCGAGTCCGACCCTTATTATTATTTTTGAGCACTGGCACAATCATAGTTTATCACAGTCTCAACCTCCTGGCCTCAGGTGATCCTTCCACCTCAGCTTCCTGAGTAACTAGGACAGGCATGCATCTCCACGCCTGGCTAATTGTTTTTATTTTTATTTTTTTGTAGAGATGAGGCCTAGGTTGGTCTCAAACTCCTGGGCTGAAGCAGTCCTCCTGTCCCGGTCTCCCAAAGTGCTAGGATTACAGACCTGAGACACTGCCCCCAGCCCCAAACATGTTCGTTTAACATACGCAGATGTATAAGCCCAGATTCAATTGGATTAACACCAATAAGTAATCGGTAATCACAGTGTGTACCATGATGGACACTTATGGGAGCTGACAGCTTACAGTCAGGGCACCTGGAAGAAAAGCCATAGCCTCAGGTCAGGCCACAGCACGTGAGGGAGAGTTGGTCTCCTTTGGGAGGGAGTGTCACACAGAAGGACGAAGGGAGGGCCATCAGAGGAACACAAGAAAAGACGAGTGCAAACCTGCGTTCCTTCAGAATACGGCATGTTTCCTTGTGCTTACACCGGGCCTTCAAAAAACAAAACCCATGCAGCTGTCAGGAAGAGGAATCAAAGCTGGGAACAGAGCAGGACATCACACCCTGGATATGACAGGTGATATGGCTGAGGGCTCACCGAGGAGCAGGGAGAGAGGAACAGAGCTGTCCCCATGAGACACTGAGCAATGAACAGCACAGGCCTCACACAATGTCTTCATGGGCCACCAACAAAGAATATCTCCTGTGAGAGGGACAGCGCGGGTGTCACAGCCTTTCCCCCCCACCCCCCAGGCCTGGAAGGTGAATTCAGCTTTAGGTTCAGGAGTGAGAGTGTTTTTTTGTTGTTGTTGTTGTTTTTTTTGTTTTGTTTTGAGTTGGAGTCTCACTCTGTCACCCAAGCTGGAGTGCAGTGCACACTCACCGCAGCCTCGACCTGCTGGGCTCAGGTGATCCTTCCACCTCACCCTTCCAAGTAGCTGGAATGACAGGCATGCGCCACCATGCCCGGCTAATTTTTTAATTTTCTAAAAAACTTATTGTAGAGATGAGGTCTGGTCAAGTTGCCCAGGCTGGCCTCGAACCTGTGGCCTCAGGCAATCCTTAGAGTGAGGTTTTTACACAGTCCAGGTAGCAGCTGTCACTGATGGTGGGAGACTTCAGAATCCTTTTTGCACATTCACAGACTCTGTACTGTCATGTTGGGACTGACTGACGTGGCATGAGTGCTGGTAAGGAATCAACCCAGTGGCTCCCAGATCCACAGTGTAACCTGTCCCCAAACAGGTGTCCAGCCCTGAGGTGCTTATTCTGTCTGTTAAATGACTACGTTCTCCTGAGTCTTCTCCCTCCAAGTCAGGGCTCCGGTGTGTCTGTCAGTCTTCCAGACTTGAAGCAGGTTAAGCAGCTCAGCTGGAAGGAAACACTCAGAGACTCGTGAGGCTAAAATGTAAAGTCATTCATCTTTCTGCAGGCTTGAAGTTAACCTTTCTGAGACAGCCTGAGAAGTTCTATTCTGCTTCCATGGCATAATTTGGAAACTCTCAAAAATGTCAAGCAGTCGTGGTATAATCGATCTTACGCATATGATCTAAGACAAAAATGTAATATATCAAAAATGCGCACCATGTCCATCAACAAAACTTCAGGGTTGTATCCTCATTTAAATACATCGCTTGTACCAAGACGGACGGTCATGTGTTGTCTTGGGTTTTAGAGAACAGACGCTCTGAAGTGATACAGGACAGTTTGGCATAAAGTCTGTTAAATTCAAATTGCTCTTTTTCTGGGAATTCTGAGATCAGGAGTTGGCTCCAGTCCAGCTTCAGAGCTGCCAACAGCCGTTGCTGTTTAGAAGTGTTTACTCCTAGAAATACTGGGTGGGTCTTAGGACGCACGAGGTGTCTTGGCCTGTGTCACACATGCCGTTGTGCTGTGTGCTGCCCTGACACCAGAAGCCTTCTTGTGTGTGACAGAAACTGTGTGACAGACCCACCACATTGTCACACCTATGCATGGAAAGGTGCCCTGTGTGTTGATCTAGGAATTACAAGGCTAGATAGCATGACACTGCGTCTCTAGTGGCTCTTAGAGGAATGACTAGGGGAATTCCAGGAATCTCATGGGATGGGGAGCAGAGCCCAAAGGAGTTAGTGCTCCTGGGAGAGGGGAGTTCACAGGAGTGAGTGCTCCTAGGAGGGGGGATGGGAATTCACAGGAGTCAGGGATCCCAGAAGGGGGAATAGGAGTTCGCGGGAGTTCCCAGGAGTTGGTGCTCCTGGGTAGGTAGGGGGGCTGGGATCCATGGGAGTCAATGCTCCTTGCAGCAGGGGGTGTTCACAGGAGTCAGTGCTCCTAGGAGGGGGAGAGGAGTTCCCAGGAGTCAGTGTTCTTAAAAGGGGGGATGGCATTCCCAGGAGTGAGGGCTCTTAGGAGGAGGAGGGAGGTTCACAGGAGTGAGTGCTCCTAGGAGGGGAGATGGAATGGGAATTTACAGGACTCAGTGCTTCTAGGAGGGGGAGGGAGTTCCCAGGAGTCAGTGCTTGTGGGGGGGAGGGGCTTCATAGGACTCAGTGCTCCTTAGGAGGGAGTGGGGAATTCCCAGGATTCAATGCTCCTGAAGGGAGGGCGGTTCACAAGGGTCAGTGCCCCTGGGGGGTGGAGAGGGGTTCACAGGGGTCACTGCTTTGATGCCACAGGCTGGCACAGGTGGAGGACATGAGGGAAGCACTTTAGAGTTCTCTGGAAATCAGTCTTGGCAATTTCCGTTGTTTTCCTTTTTCCCCCTGCGGTCCTGCCTCCTCCCCAGTTTCTTTCTTCTGAGGATTTTTGTCAATGACACCCATTCCCTGGCCATACCCTGTACACAGATGCTTTCTTCTGTGCTGGTCACAGATGATCCTCTGTCTAACTGAGAGGCGGAAGACAGAGCGGACCAATGTCCATTGTTCTCCTCCGTGTGGACAGGGCGAGTGGGGCTCTGGACAGTAGCTCTTTTTTCCTAGACTCCGGCTGAGCCTTCTGCATCCTTGGTCTCAGGCGTTCAGGGACACATTCGAACAACCTTAGTGTCCTCTGCTATTTCAAGAGGTCATTGCAGTGAAGAAGGAGCAATTCCTTGCACTTTTTGTGAATGATTCAAGGGTTTCCTTTGCTGTTGTTTACTGTATTCTTTTGAAGAAAGGTCAGCTGTAAAGGTTGAGGGATTTGTACCTGGAGTTATGGGCTCATTCTGTGACTCTTGACACTTGAGTGGGTGGTCCTGTTTCCTTCCCTGGCTCTGTCTCTCCATTTCTCTGTCTGTCTGTCTAGGTACTAATCACTTATTTGACACAAATCAAATCCCCTCTGGGTCTGGGTTTAGCACATCACATGCTTGGATTCTAGGCGCAGGTAGTCAAGACAAAAGTGAACGTGGATGTTTTATTTCAACCCAACATGGAGTTTGGCTTGTGCAGGAGGCAGAGGAATGAGAGGGGCTGAGTTTTAAGAGCTTTTAGAGAAGTTTGATGGCTGGGCACGGTGGCTCAAGCCTGTAATTCCAGCACTTTGGGAGGCGGAGGTGAGAAGATTGCCTGAGCCTGAGGGTTCAAGACCAGCCTGGGCAACATGGGGAGACCTAATCGCTACAATAAATCAAAAGATTAGCTGGGTGTAGTGGTGCATGCCTGTGGTTCTAGCTATTTGGAAGGCTGAGGTAGAAGGATCTCCTGAGCCCAGCAGGCCGAGACTGCGGTGGCTGCAAGTGTGCCACTGCACTCCAGCTGGGAAGACAGAGTGAGACTCTGACTCAAAAAAAACCCCCAAAACAAAAAACAAGTGAAGTTTTGTTTTTTTGTGTGTTGGTTACAGTCACAAGGACTTTGAGTCCACTTCTAGTCAGTGCTGTTTCTGGGTCTGGATTCTCACTGTAGGTCAAGCAGGTAGGACTCGTTCTCAGTAACAAGTCTGCTGGCTCTGAAATGATACGATCAGACCGTGGCTACAGGATTCCTCTAAAATGTACCCACAGCTATAAACATAACGTCAAAGGCCTACAAAAGTGCAGTGCCATGTCCAACATCACCATCTGCTGGTGAGAAGGAAACATTACACCTCAGGCCAAATGTGAGGAAGATATTGAAAACGTTGAATTAGAGAAAAATACGGAAAGACTTGAAATTCTATTACAACTACTAGGCATGAATTGGGGCATGCAAGCTATTTTTAAAAACCTTTAAAGAAGATTCGATATCGTTTAATATAGCTTGCACACACAATAGATTCTTGCTAATATAAGGAACTGAAATGCCTTTTCAGTTTTTGTGTTGGTCATGAGACACACAACATGCCTCTTAATGTGTGCCTAGTGGGATGTCAGATGCATGTTCAAGTTATGTGAATGGACAGTGAAGGAACCGGGGGGTCCTTTCACCAAGAGGGGCTTGGAGTTTCTTGGAAAGACCCAAATACCATCCCGGACTTACTCAAGGCAGGCTGGAAAGCACACCGTGTCTGGCATTTGCAATCTCAGTACCCAGCAACCTGGCCAGGATTCCGTGGCAGGTTAATATTTAGAACCATGATGTCAGTGTTGAGGAAGAGATGCCTGCTTCTAATCTATACGGGAGACTGTAGCCTTAGCGCCAGGGTCACTGTCCCACTGTGGGTGATCCCGGAGGTCCTGTGCTCCTCCTAGCTCTGCATCTGCCACACGCGGGCCCCTAGTAGGTCACCCTGTTGATGGTCTCATTGTGTCATGGACCGTGTGACTGTTCTGAGGGCAGGGCTGGGTCATTTTGAGTGTCATAACACTGCTTCCGGGTCCTTTTGGCACTTGCTCATGGAGGGCCCAGGCGCACCCTGGGGAATGATTGTGCTCTCTAGAGGCCGAGCTGGACTTAGGCCTCTCTACTTTTCCCACCTCATGGGTGCCTCCTTCCAGGGTGTCTCCTAATTTTCAAAACATGGAGGACATTTTATCAGAAAGCCTAGTCCCCAGCAGCGGCCCTGGTCCTCATATCGGCTGTGTTCATTTGTATTAAGTCAGTGTTTCAAGGTTAAGTCAATGTTTAAGTCCGTGTTGTAAGGTTTCAGATCACACCTAGAACGAAGTGTGAAGCCTACCATGGCACGTCCTGCAGTGCCCCTTCCCCTTGGAGACCAGGTTCTTACATGGGGACCATCCTTTCATGGGACAGGCGTGCTGTCCACCTGGAAGCGCAGGCAGCCGTGAAGCTTAACACCCCTGGAGCAGAAGGGCCTGAGAAAGCTGTGCGCTATCCCTGGGTTTCCTGGAAGCTGAATCGGAGGATCATGGGGTCCCAAGGTTTGCCCATGTGGGCGCTGCCCACCTGTGTGGACCTGAGCCATGCTGGGATGTCTGTCTCTTATTCTGCACCCAGCGTGTGGCCCCAAGCCATTCACAGAACTGCTTTCTTTCTCTGGAACTCTCTAGGCCTGCACTAGAGGGCAACGGTAGGTTTCGTAATGCCACTTCCTTTATGTGAGTGTAGTTGTGTTTTTTCCAAAATAAAGTAAAAATTTGTGTAATATTTTGGATATTGCTAACTGATACGGGCCAAATATTTCAACACAGAAGTTTGCTTCCCAGAAAATCTAGTGACAAGCCAACTTTTTCTCTTGGCTGGTGAGAGAAAACCAACATAAGCTGGGTAGCCTGGATGGTGGTTTCTAGAATTTTTTTTTTTTGAGTTGGAGTCTCATTCCATCACTCAGGCTGGAGTGCAGTGGCATGCTCACAGCCACCCCAGCGATGACCTGCTGGGCTCCAGCAATCCTTCCACCTCAGCCTTCCACGAAGCTGGAACTATAGGTGTGTGCTACCATACCCAGCTAATTTTTTGATTTATCGTAGAGATGAGGTCTTGCTAAGTTGGCTGGGCTGTTCTCGAACTGGTGGGTTCAGGGAATCCCCTCATCTCGACCTTCCAAAGTGCTGGGATTACAGGCTTGAGCCACCGCGTCCGGCCAGATTCTAGAACTCTTAAACAAGCAAACTAAATGACAGGAATATTACAGACTGCCCTGCGCTAACGGTGCTGACACAGAGCTAATGTTTCTCCTATATATGTATGTATGTATGAATGTGGTGTTGCAAATTAAACTATTGGATAATGTAACAAAGAATAAATTGACTTGAAATCAATAAGAGAAGACAGAATTAATCTTCTAGATTTTTCCTACTAGTACCTATGTGTGTATACATATAGTTACATATATATTAGCATAGTTAAAACTGCATTCTTTCCTCGCCTTTTCAAATGTTTTGGAAGTGTTTATCTCTAAACATTTTCTTTTTAATTTATTCATTTTTAAAATATTTTATTTTAAAGATGTGGGGTACAGTTCAGGATTAGGTATACAAGTGGACATTATACAAGTAAAGTTTGGGCTTCCCTTTGGTCCCTTGGGGACCAGGCTTTCACACAGGGACCATCCTCTCATGTGACAGGCATGTTGCCGGCCCTGGAAGTACAGGCATCTGTGAAGCCCAACACCCCTGGAGCAGTGGGGCCTGAGACAACTGTGCACTGTCCCTGGGTTTCCTGGAAGCTGAATCGGAAGACTGTGGGGTCCCAAGATTTGCCTGGCTTGAGATCAGGTACACTTATTGATGTGTCCCTATCCCTACCCTGGAAGTATCCCGCTACTGCCAATCTCTTTCTTATAGTATTATGGTAAATGTTCAGGGTTCGCTTATGAGTGAGAACATATGGCACTCTGTTCTTTGTTTCTGTAATAGATCACTGAGTATGATAGACTCAATCCATTTTCAAATGTAATTTTCAAGGCTGGGCGGGGTGACTCACGTAGCATGGGAACCCAGCACTTTGGGAAGTGGAGATAGGAAGACTGCTTGAGCCCAGGAGTTTGAGACCAGCCTCAGCCATATAGTAAGACCTTGTCTCTTAAAAAAATTGTCATTTCCAAATAAAAGTTCATAGATACCGATTCTGCCCTGCCATTAGAATTCATTGTTCCAATGTCTGGTGCCAAGGTCTCTTGAGAGGAGCTGCACTTAGTTGGATGACAGCTTCTATGGCTTTATGGTTCACTCCCCACCTATGAGAAATGTGATGTCTGCGTTGTGTCCAGGCACATTTGTTTCGTAATTTTGAGTTTTACTAGATCACATAATAAAGTTTTCGTGTAAAGATGCAGGGCTGCCCTAGGTTATCAAAGCTGCATTTGCTGTCTGTCCAGCGAGATCCAGGCAGACCGGCAGGAAGGCCAGCCAGGCAGGCCAGAAACCTCCCGAGTGACGCCATGACCCGCTCTGCAGCCACTGAAGAACATCACTTTGCAAGTGACCAGGCAGCGGTGTGACTGGCGACACTGTCGGGGTTGTCTTGTAGGACAACTCCTGCAACACACACCCACTCCTTTTCATGAGCCGTGTTTGTACCTACAGTAGCAGAACAAAAAGTCATCCTGTAACTTGGGCAACCTAGGCCAGTGTCAGCAAACTGTTTTTGAAAAGGGCTGGATAGTAAATATTTTAGGTTTGTGACCCTCATAGTCTTGGTCACATATTCTGTTCTGTCTTTATTTGGTTTTGCTTTTACCCTTTGAAAATACAAAGGCCATCTTGGCTTGATGGCTGTGGCACCATGGGCGGGCAGGTTCCCCTGCAACTGTGGTCTCCTGATTCCTTCTCTATCAATATGAATCGGGTTGTGTGCATCCGCAGAAACAGATTTCCCTTATATTTCTCAAATAAGTATGTCCTGCAGATGAGGTAAGTTGCCACTGAGGCGGGCTATTATGAGGATCTCATTAGAATGTCATGATAGTCTTAAAAATTTACCCCAACTCGCTTCTGAGTTTTCCATGAATTTCATGAAAGTACATTTATTGGGAGTTGGGATCCCTGAGGGTCAAACAACCCTCCCCAGGGTTGACCGTTGCAGTATTTCACAAGCAAGTGCCACATGTTCTATTGTGTAACTTATAATTTATCCACAGCAGATAAACATTTTGAACTGAGAAGCAACACTTCCAGCAATGGCCGATGGTTCAAACTAAAGGCAGCCAAAGAGCCTTCTGCATGTTTTCTGCCAAGTGCACGTTCCATGGTAATAAATATATTTCTTTTTTTTTCTCCCCACCCCACCCCACTTTTCAGATCTCTAAAACTTATTTTCAGTTAGCAGTTGTTATAAATAACGAACCTGCTGTTACTCACACCTATGTTGGTTGGATACCATTGCTACCACTAGCTAGAGCCCAAGGAAGATTAATATAACTTTTTGTTTACAATTTCAAAAGATGGTTGGTGATAAATGTTATTTAAAACGTTTTTGTTTTTTTTTTTTAGTTAGAGCCTCACTCTGTCGCCTAGGATGGAGTGCAGTGGCACACTCACAGTCACCCCAGCATCAACCTGCTGGGCTCTGGTGATCTTTCCAAGTAGCCAGAACTACAGGCACACTGTACCATGCCTGGCTAGCTTTTTAAAAAATTTACTGTAGAGAGAAGTCTTGCCAATTTGCCCCAACTGATCTCAAACCCATGGGCTCAGGCAATTCACTCGCCTTGGCCTCCCAAAGTGCTGGGATTACAGGCTGAGCCACTGGGCCCGGCCTGTTTAAAATTTTTATTTTTCCCTCTTATCTAAAATGCTTTAAAAAGCCACCGGGCGTGGTGGCTTACACCTGTAATTCCAGTACTTTGGGAGGTGGAGGCTAGAGAATTTCCTGAGTCCAGGGGTTCGAGCCAGCCTATGTAACTGGACAAGACCTCATCTCTACAATAGATAAAAAAATTAGCCGGGCATGGTGGTGCGTGCCTGCGGTTCCAGCTACTTGGGAGGTTGAGGCAGAAGGATCACCTGAGCCCTGCAGATAGAGGCTGCGGTGGCCATGAGCGTGCCACTGCATTCCAGCCAGGGCGAGAGAGTGAGACTCCTACTCAAAAAAAAAAAAAAAAAAAAAAGAAAAGGAAAGGAAATAGAAAATAAAATGCATTTAAGTTTCTTAAGAGAGTTGACATTAATAGGATTTTTTCCCCACAGAAGGGCAGACAGCATTCCGGCGGTGCTGTGCGCCACCTAGTGGCTGTAAGTCGAATTCTCACTGACAAGGTTTTCCAAGGCTGAAGGTTCAGAACTTCAGCGATAGCTTGTAGTGGCGGGTCTCAAAGTGCGGCCTGAGACTCCTGGTGGTCTCAACACCCGCGAGGGAGCCCAGGAGCTCAAACTGTTTAGATGGCACCTATGAGGTTGGTGACTGTAATAACAGTGGGAGTTTATGCTACTGGATGATGAAATTTGGAATATCTGCGTGACTCAGTGAACTATTATTTTCCAAATAACCAATGCATGAGGTTACAAAACCAAAGTGCAAGAGACAGAAAATAACTTTAATGTAACATAAAATAATTTTAATGTAACAAAGTATGGCAGGTTCATCAGTGTGCTTCCACATCTTAACTATTCTTTAAGCAATTACCGCAGGGATTTTAGTGTAGTAAAAAGAACTATTGACAAGGTTCTAAAAAGATTACTACAATCGCCCTCTCTTCAACTACACTACCACTTGAGACTAGATTTTCTTCTTAGATTTCACCTCCAAATTGGATGGAAACAAATTAAATGCAAAAACACATGCTCAGCCGTCTTTTCTTAAGGCACACGTTTAAGAGATTTGCCAAAAATATGAAAGAGTTTCTCTCTACTTACTTTTTGTTTTAAAAAATTAGTTATTTTCCCAATGTTCTTTGTGCTAACATATGAGATCATTGTTATCGTTTTAAAATGAGCGAATAACTGCATGTTATAAAATTATAACATGTAACCTACATGCAACCTACATAAACACAAACTGCTTGAGACACCAGTAATTTTTAAGGATGTGTAAGGGGTCCTGAGGCCAAAAGTTGGAGAACCTTTGGGCCAAAGAAATCGTGTTTGATCATTTGCAATGATGATGAAGTATAATGGTGAATTCAAACACTAGAATGATTTGAGTCACATGATTAGAAATGCCTATGTATTGTTAATCGACATCACTTCATTTGTACATCAAAAAAGCCAATAACCAATGTTCACCTTTGTACTTTTCATAGTATTAGAGCAGGCTCATTCCTGACTTGATGTCGCCTCTTAACTCAGTTCATTTTATTTTCTTATAAGCATTCAAATCCAGAAATACTTATTGTATGTCTATTACCTGCCAGTACCCAAGAACGGTTGTTGACAACAAAAAGAATATGAGACAGTATCTGCCTCTCTAGGGGCAGAAAATACCTCTCATTCGTATATGCTTTTGAAAATAATTTACTCAATTTTCTGAAATGACCCCTAACCTAACTTAGGAAGGTCAAATTTTAATTTATAAATATTTGAGCCGGAGGCATAAGGATCTGTAATTTTATATATACTTGAGCAAAATTAGAATTTTATGTAAATAACATTTCCATGAACTTAAGATATTTTAACCACGCATGTGTTATGTGTGCATTTCTTTTTTCAGGGTCCTTTATAAGAAGCAAAGTGTATGATAATCAAAGAAATGTTGGCCGGGCGCGGTGATTCATGCCTATAATCCCAGCACTTTGCACACCTGTAGTTCTAGCTACTTGGAAGGCTGAGGCGGAAGGATCACCTGAGCCCAGCAGGTTGAGGCTGTGGTGGCTGTGAGCGTGCCACTGCACTCTAGCCTGGGTGACAAAGTGAGACTCCAACTCAAAAAAAAAAAAAAAAAAAAGAAAGAAAAGAAAAGAAATGTTTAAAGAAGAATGACAATCTAAAGCTCACCTTTAGTGAGATGATTCCCTGAAAGTCCACATAACTACAGTAGAAAATAATTAAGCATGGGAAAAATAGGCAAAGCTCATGGGAAAAATAGGCAAAACTCGAACGTTCACTCAGCTGTCAATCAAACTGGAGGAAAAAGTCATGGTCTTTTGGAGGAAAAATGTCATCATGTGAGTCTGCCTTTGAAATATTTCCTTTTTGTTGGCATGTGGCTGGGCTCCTAAGATGCATACAGTTCTCAAAAAGTAATAATGACCTCCACGTTCTTAAGAGCTTGTGTTATGTTGATGTTGTTGGTAATAACTAGGATGGCCATAGGTATATGCTGTTGTCCCCGAGTGTTTATTAAATAGTGTTTATTTCCCTTGTAGGTGGTCCCAGTTTGGATACGTTATGGGGTCCCTGATCGTAGCAGCACTGCGGAACCTCCACTGTGGGTAGAGATAGATCTCAGCGATCTCTTTGGGTGACACCTTCACCTTCACTTACCAGGACACTGTGTTTGTGCCTTATCCGGCATCCCGGAGCTCATGAGTGTCAGCTGACCAGTGTGCAGGCTGGGTGATGGCAGCTGCATGACACTGACCAGACTCGAAGGGCACAGGACCAGTGGGGGCCCGAGAAAGGACAGGCTCCCCATGTACTGGTGAACCTTGTTCTAGAACAGAGGGGCATCCAGAACTACGTCACCTGAGATGGTGGGTGATAACATCCTTCTGTTGGCTGAACAGGCCACAGCTTCGCTGTGCTGGGAGGAATGGGGCAGTCATGGCTGCTGATGGCTGAGTCGTGAGGCTTCCTTGGATTCGCTGTGTTTTGGTCTTCCCAGGAAGCCCAAGGAAAGCCAACCCCAAGCAGCTGTTGACTTCAAGTGAACACAGAATCCAAACTCCTGGGGAAATTGCTGCTGTTTGTTGGTTGTTGTGACATTCAGGGCCTTGTCTTCTTGGACACCTCACTGTGGGCAGATCGGGTCTCTGGCTCCGAGAGCTTCTCACCTGCTTCCCCTCACTGCCAGGAATGAGGGATTGGCAACATGTCAGAATGGGAAGTGCTAAGTAAGGGTTGCTGGGTTCCAGCGGCCATTTTGACTTCCTCGTGTTTAAGAAGCATTTGGCCACGAGCCAGTTTTGGGGTGGTCCTGTCTGGCCTGGTGTGAGCCCAGTGGGCTGCCCGCAGTCGTGACTGTGTGGGAGCCACCCAGCCCTCACTCGGCCTCCCAGGGTGGGGGTCTAGCTGAAATCATGTGTCGGACAGTTGTGGCCCTCCCCCGACCTCCACTGGCTTCCTGCAGCCCTGCCTCCACGAGAACCAGCCCCCAGGAAAGGCTGCATCACAAAGCCTAGAAATGAAGATATTGGAATTTTAGTCCAAACCCCTTCACTGCAAAGCAATGTGACCTTGGTCTTTAAAAAAAAACAATAGGACCATGTAGAGTGGCTCACGCCTGTAATCCTGGCACATTGGGAGGCCAAGGCTGGAGGATTGCTTGAGCCTAGGGGTTCAAGACCAGTTGGTACAACACAGTGAGATCTTGTTTCTACAAAAAATAAAAAACTGGCTCGATGTGGTGGCATACGCTTGGAATCCCATCTACTTGGGAGGCTGTGGTGGGATCACCTGAGCCTAGGAGGTCAAGGCTGCAGTGAGCACTCCAACCTGACTGACAAAGTGAGGCCCTGACACACATTCTCTCTATCTACACACACACACACACACACACACACGCACGCACGCACGCACGCACATACACACTTGACTTGTCTGGGACTCAGTTTCCATACTGCAGGGTGAAGGGAGGTGTCGGGCCAGCTGACATCCACTGCTTTGCCCGTCTGAGACTCTCTGGGGCTGTGGCTCACCCTCTGCCCTCTCCTCTGGAGCCCAGTAGCACGAAGTTCTCCCCCTGCCCCTCATGAGACCAGCCACTCCGGCCAGCCAAATGACTCCTGCACCTGACATCCACTTCTTTGTGATTACAGCCGCTCTTCTTCTAAACACGTGGCCTGGCTGCATTGTCTTGAGCACTTCACGGGAATCCTCACGGGGAGGCTGGCCGGCGCTCTGCTTCCTGCTTCCTGGGTCCTGCTCTGAGCCAGGCAGCTGGCCACCCTGGCTTGCAGGGCGAGGCTGCCTTCTCTAGCACAAGCTTTCAGGATGGAAACGATAGCAAGCCATGGCTTAGCCAGGGATCATCTCATCCAGCTCTCACTCAGGAATGAGGAAGCCCGGCCTCCAGCAGGCAGGAGATTTTCAGCAAAGCACGAAGCTTTGACAACAGATTAACAAACACTGCCTGGGGCCCAGAGCCAGTGCCCTTGACAACCGGCTCAGGGCGCTGAGGCCAGAGGGAATCTCGTCCAGCCTTAGAATGACTTTTTGTTTTTTTTAGAGACAGGATCTTGCTCTGGAGGAAGGAGCAAGGCTGGAGGGCAGTGGCACAAATATAGCTCACTGAAGTCTCGAACTCCTGGGCTCAAGCAGTCCTCTCGCCTCAGCCTCCTGAGTAGCTGGGAGTATAAGAGCGTGCCACCATGCCTGGATAATTTTTAAATTTTTTGTGTTAAATGCGACAACATGGCTTGTATCCTGTAGACTCTATCGACAGATTTCTATCCTCAGATGTGTAGTATTAACCCCCCAGGGAGTTTATCTCCAAATAGCATTCCATAATCATACAAAGAGCTGGGCATCGTGGGATGCACCTGTAATCCTAGCACTGTGGGAGGCCAAGGCAAGAGGATTGTCTGAGTCCAGGGGTTTGAGGCCAGCCTAGGCAATTTGGCGAGACCTCGTCTCTACAATACATCAAAAAAATTAGCTGGACGTGGTGGCGCCTGCCTGTAGTTCAGCTACTTGGTAGGCTGAGGCAGAAGGATCGCCTGAGTCCGGCAGGTCAAGTCTGGAGTGGCTGTGAGCATGCCAGTGCACTGCAGCCCGGGTGACAGAGTGAGACCCCTACTCAAAAAAAAAAAAAAAAGAATCACATTGTAATCTTGAATGTTATCAAGATACAGGAAGTGTAGCTGCCTAGACGCATGACAGACAATGTCAGCCTTACGCTCTCTTTGTCCTGCATGCATTAGGTCTTCAAGGCTCTTAGGGTTTCTTGGGGTATTTAGAGGACCTTTCCTTCCCTACCCAGTCCATATGGAAGTTGCTGGTCAGAGGGGAAACTTCGGACCACCCTGTGAGCTGGGCTTCCTGCCCCCAAGGCCCTGTGTCTTGCAGCAACCTTGCTTGTTGATGAACTGGAGGAGGTCATGCCAAACGGAACGTGCATATGATATCTGCAAGGTACACAGCCACGGCCTGCTGCCAGGTTTCCTAGGATATGTTTTGATGAACAAAATATGGAAAAACTTCAGGCCCTGTTACAGAGATGTTGAGTAATGCCCAAAGACCAAGCAATCTAACTGCCTCGAAGTTTGGGAAAATATCCGTTTTATCACCGTTACATGTCTCACCTCTACTAAAGGAGAAAGACTAGCTAGTTTATTTGATTTATTTATTTCATAAGTGAATTTTTTTCTTCTCTTTAGTCGGGGTCTCACTCTGTCACCCAGGCTGGAGTGCAGAGGCATAATCAACACTTACCGCAGCCTTGACCGCCTGGGCTCAGGTGATACTTCTACCTCTGTGTCCCAAGTAGTTGGGACTCCAGGTGCACGCCACCATGCCTAGCTAATTTTTTAAAAAAGATTTTTTTTTGTAGAGATAGGGTCTTGCTGTGTTGTCCAGGTTGGTCTTGGACTTTTTGGCTTAAGTGATCCTCCTGCCTTTGCCTCCCAAAGTGCTGGGATTACAGGCACAAGTCATCATGCCTGGTCTCAAGTATTTGCTGAGTATACTTTGTGTGCTGGGTTTTGAGTTAGATCCTGGGCCCTCCCTGGTCGGCAGAACTCCCTGTGCTCCCAGTCTGGTGGGGGTGGGGGCAGCCAGGATAGCCTGGCCAGCCTGTCCCTGTCAAGGATCATGGTTGCAAACAGAGAGGAGATCTCTGTGGAAGAAACATGGCTCTCTGGGAATGTGCAGCAAAGAAGCCTGATTTAAATTAGGGTCAGAAAAGGCATCTGAAAAATTGGTGCCTGTGCTGAATTTGAACACAGGGGGAGAGACTGCATGTGCGGGATCTGAAGGATGTAAAAGACCCCATGGAGGGGTTGGGGGGAAAAACAGACTTTGGACCCACTCAAGTGCACCTGGATGAAGAATGAGGTGGGAGTCAGGCCACACGACACTTCACATGTGATGTATGTCGGTCTTTAGCTTAAGACATGAATGGCTTTCAGGAGCATGGGATGACTTGCTCTGATTTGCATTCTGGGATGTTCGTTGGGTTTCCATTTGGAGGATGCACCCCAGAGGAGCCTTGTGTGGGGGATACAGGTAGCACAGACCATCCCAGGACTCTAGGCAAGACACCATCAAGCTTGGGCTTGATGGCAACGGGCTTGGAGACAAGTGGGTAGGTTTGAGGGACATTTAGGAAGAAAAATACTCAGAGCTGTGTGGAGCCTGGGGAGTCCCATTGACCTCTGGCTTATGCCATTTATGGGGTAGAAGATACTGGACAATGAAACCAAGAAGGGACTGTGGGGATCCTGAACTTGGCCTTTGATCCATTGAATTTAAGGTTCCATTTCTTCATTCAAAGGAAACGTGAAAGGCAGTTCAATGAGTGAGCCCAGACTCCCTTTGGAGCCCATGTGAGCAGTGATAGTCATCCGAGCCATCCTGACATAGTGTATGTTTAGGGTTGCCCAGGGAGAAGCACAGAATTAGAAGGGAAGAGAGACATGAGAAGTGTGTGGGAGGAACTTCCACACTTCATGGTGACTGAAGGAGATGGAGCCAGCCAAGGGTAAGGAATGAGGAGAGCGAGACACAGAAAGAAAACAGGAGAGTGTGGCATAACAGAGTTCAGGGTTTGGGAAGGGGTGGTAGTCACATGGATTGACTGATGGTGAGAGGTCAAGTAACTTGAGAGCTGACAATGTTCGGTGGATGTGTTGACAAGGGGTCGTTGGTGACTTAGAGCTATTTTGGTGAGTGATGTGATGTGGGTGGAAGGAGATTGGAATAGGATTAGTGGAAAGTGAAGAAATGGAAAAAACATGACTAGATGCAACTCTTTTGAGAAGTCTGGCTGTGAAAAAGGGCAGGAGCAAGGGAAAAAGTGGGTCTGAGAAAGGAGTGTTTTCTTGCTGCTTGTTTTAAGTTTTGGAGAGACCAGAAAAATGTTAAAATAATGACTGGAAAAGACCTCTCTGAGCAATGGAGACACAGAGGTGGAGGACACAGGTGTAGGAACTAGTAGCTTGAGCATCTTAAGCAGCGTGCAGGAATGGGATCCACAGCTCATGGGTGTTGGCCACAGAGGGAGGGTGGCTTGGATGATGGAGATTTGATAGGGTTCCTGTATTTTGACTTTAGCTGACCTTGTGGAGGAAGAGCATACTTTATTTTCATAAAGTGAAGGGAAATGACTTTGGCTGAAATGAAGATATTTTGGGTAGTACTTTAAGAGACTCTGAATTTTACTTAAACTGTGTTTCTGATACTGTACTGACATAGGAAAGGGGTACTATCTTGTTACTGCAGAGGGTGCAGTAGAGTGGGGTAGAAATCCAAGTTCCCTGATCAGAGGTGTGTGGAAGGGGCACCTCCTTACTACCAGGCTCCCCACTTGGTCTCCACTGACAGCACCTTGACTTTGAGGGGGACTGGTGTCACCTTTCTTTTGGGAAGATATTATACTTCTTTGTTGGATATAGGATTCTAGGTTGACAGTTTTTTTTTCCCTTTGAGCACTTTAACAATATGTCACTGGTTCTTTGAGAACTTTAAAGATGTGTCACTGTCTTCTGGTTTGCATTGTTTCCAATGAGAAGTCTGCTGTCATCCTTATCTTTGCTTCTCTATACTTACAATGCTTTTTTCCTCTTCTTGCTTATAAGATTTTCTTTTGATCACTGGTTTTAAGCAATTTGATTATGATGTGACTTTATGTAGTTTTATTTATGTTTCTTGAATTTGATGTTTGTTTAGTCTCTTGTGTCTATGGGTTCCATTTTCAGTAAATTTAGAAAAATTTTGGCAATTATTTTTTTCAAATATTCTCTTTTATCCAACTTTCTTCTTTGGGGACACAAATTATTCATATATTTGTCTGCTTTGTATTACCCTCACATGCTGTCTTAATTTTTTCAGTCTATTTTGTCTTAGTATTTTATTTCTTATATTGCTAGCTTCAATATCTTTACTGATATTTTCTCCTGCGATAATATACTGTCAGTCCCATCATTGCATTAAAAAACTCTCAGGCATTGTATTTTTCATCTCTAAAAGTTTGATTTGGATCTTTTTTTTTTTTTTTGGAGTTGGAGTCTCACTCTGTCACCCAGACTGGAGTGCAGTGGCATGCTCCCGGCCACTGAAGCCTCGACATGCTGGGCTCTGATGATCCTTCCACCTCCACCTTCCAAGTAGCTGGAACTACAGGTGTGCGCTACCACGCCCGGCTAATTTTTTTTGATTTATTGTAGAGATGAGGTCTCGCCAAGTTGCCCAGGTGGGTCTCAAGCCCGCGGGCTCAGGCAATCCACTCACCTCAGCCTCCCAAGCGAGGGATTACAGGCTGAGCCACTGAGCCTGGCTGATTTGGATCTTTTAAATATCTTTTGTGTCTTTGTTTGTCGTTATAAGTTTGTTTAATCTATTCTCTGTCTTCTTGAGTGCATGGGACAGAGTTAAAATAACTAGTATTCATATCTTTCTATACTAATTCTATGTGCCTGTTAATTTATTTTTCTTCTCATGATACGTTGCATTTTCCATGTAATCTTTGAGTGTCAAAAGTTGTGAACTTTACCTTGTTGCCAGGTGAATATTTTTGTAAGTTTATTCATATTCTTGGGCTTTGTTTTATAATACAGTGAAGGATTTTTGCAAACAGTTGGATTCTTACCTTGCTTTTAAGTTTTTTGGTTGGCATGAAAGCAGCCTTTAACATAGGGCTAATTTGATCCACCACTGAGTCAATGCTCTTTTGAGCACTTTATGAGATGGTCCACGGTTGATGAGAATTTCCTTCCTGGCTGACGGGCACACAGAGTGTTCCAGAGCCCAAGTGAGCTGAGACTCTCCCCATGAAGGGATGTGATCCACAGCACAGGGCGACATTCTGGCCTTAGGGAGAGAGGTGAGACAGGAATTGTGATTAAAACTGTCTATTAAGTTCTTAATTTCATTAATTGTATTTTTCAATTCTAGCATTTTTATTTTATTTATTTATTTTAGAAATAAATTCTAGGGGGGAAAAACCTAGATAATCTTGGGTATGGCATCAATATGTTTTTAGATATAACAACAAAGACACAATTGATGAAAAAATTTGATAAGCTAGAATTTATTAAAATTAAACACTTCTGTTCTACACAAGATACTGTCACGATAGACAGGCCACAGACTGGGAGAAATACTTGCAAAGACACAGGTAGACCAAAATTTACTAAGAACCCTGAAAACCCAACAATAAGATAATCTGATTCAAGAATGGGTGAAGACCTGGGCAAATGCCTCATCAAAGTAGGTATACAAGTGGCAAATGAGCATGCGAAAAGATGCTTCCCATCATGTCTTCAGGGAAATGCAAACTGAAGTGTGAACGAGATACCACCGCATACCTATCAGAAAGACCAAAACCCAGAACACTGACACCACCACACGCTGGCGAGGTGGAGGGCAGGAGCTCTCGTCATCACTGTGGGAATATAAATGGTACAACCACTTTGGAAGACCGCTTGCTAATTCCTTACAAAACTAAACATACTCTTATCATATGATCCAGCAATTTTGTTCCTTGGTATTTACTCAAAGGAGTTGAAAACTTATGTCCACACAAAAACCTGCTCGTTGCTATTTATAGCAGCTTATCATAACTGCCAGAACTTGGAAGCAGCCCATGTGTCCTTCGGCGAGTGAATGGATAAGCTGTGGTGCAGTCAGACAATGGAATATTATTTAGTACTAAAAAGAAATGAGCTTTCAAGTCATGAGACAACACAGAGGAGCCTTAAATGCATACCACTACGTAAAAGAAACCCATGGTTTGGTGGGTGCATTTGGTGGGAGTGTTGGGGAGGGAGAGTGAGATAGTGTTGTTAGGAGACTCTCACCCAGGAATTAATGTGTAGTCACATGTCATGTTAATATTAGCCTCAAAAGAGGCACAGATACCCTTACTAGCAAGTACAAAACAAGGTCGAAACTCTGTAAAAAAAAAAAAAATGAAGGAAACATTAGCATTTCTTTCTTTTTTTTTAACTTTCCCTGAAAATGGTGAAAAATCATAAGTGTATTTTCCATGTATCTGGGTTTGACTGATTTGAAAGGAGAGACCTTTCTGCAAACACCGGCTGTCTGCGCCATCAGTGGGAACAGCTCAAAGGATACAGCTGCTGACCTTCATGGGAATTAAAAAGGTGATCGTTTTATTTCTCGAAACAAGGTCACACATAATCGACATTTTCAGAGGACTGATGTTTAAATATCACAGTTTACTCATCTAGGTGGGTGTGCTTTTCTTGAGGTTTAAACCATGCTTCTTCACAGTTCTAGATGTGGAACCCCACACTCATATACATTCAGGAAAAAAGATATTCTAGCGAGTGGGGAAAAAGGAACAAAATGCATTAGTATGCCTCTTCTCTGATGTTTATAGTTTCAGAACTTGACAGTGAAAGCCAGTGGTGGGCCCTGGTACCCTAAAGCGAGTTTTCTCTTTTCAGATGTTCTAATTTCTCATGTAGGGCAATTTGCATCCTCCATGGGGACAAGACACTTTCGCTGCCTGCGTCATTGTCTTACGTTTTGAGATTGCTTTGAGAATGCAGAGGAAATTCTGGGGTGGCTGAGAATATGGCCAAGAAGGCAGGTGTGTGGCTTGTACCTGAATCTGGGCTCTGTGACATCCCTGCAGTGTTCCCTTGAGCCAGATGTTCAGGCCTAGATTTCCTTACTGTGGTGCCCACCTCATGGGCTGGAATGGGAATCCCGTGTGCAGAGCACGACACAATGAACTATGTTTGCCACCAGAACAACTCTTCCTACTTCACCCAGGCCGTGGACATATTGTTAGGAGATACAGATGCATTGGGTGAGAGAAATAGGGCTGAATTGTAAGAAAGAAGGTGGAGGTGGTGGGAGGGAGGAAGGAGGGGACACGTGAGACTAGAGTCTAGGACTTTCATTGGAAATGCCTCACGTGTCTAGTTCCCTGAGACCTGGGCCCCCAGAGGGAAGACGTCTTCATCAAGTGCTTGGTGCAATAATGGAAACGTGTTAAAATGACTGTAACGTGAACAATACAGAGATATGTATGGTCAGGGAGCTGCCCCAGGTTGCATGACCAAGTTTTCACTGCCTGCCCTCAGCAGAACCATTCAACACTGAGGAGTTCTGTTCAGGCTCCTTGTAGGATGGCTGTGGTGGTTACATGTGTAGATGTGAGGGCTGAGACAGGCGTCTGGCATCTGCGAGCCCCATGAGAGTGCTGTTAACCTTGCTTTATCTTAACTAAAAGCTGAGCCACTATACGACCCAGCAATCCCACTTCTGAGCATATATTCAGAGAAATATAAATCATGTTGCCAAAAAGACACCTGTGCACGTATGCTCATTGTAGTACTGTTCACATTAGCAAAACTGTGGAACCAACCCAGATGCTCACTGAAGGTGGACTGGATAAAGAAAATGTGGTACATATATATGATGGAGTATTATACAGCCATAAAGAAGAACAAAATCATGCCCTTTGCAGCAAAATGGATGCAGGTGGAGACTGTCACTCTAAGTTAACTACTACAGAAATAAAAAATGGAATACTGCATGTTCTCACACATAAGCAGACCCCTAAACATTGGGCATGTGAGCACAAAGGTGGAAAAACTGATGCTGGGCACTGCTAAACGAGTGGGAGGGAGGAGGGTAAGGGGCACAAGCACACACTGGGGTACCAGATCCACTACAGGGGTTAGAGGGCCTGCTAGAAGCCCAAACCTTACCTGCACACAGTTAGTTTATGGAGCAAATCCTCACACGAAACCCACAACTATAAAATAAATTTGAAAATGGAAACTATTAAAAAATGATGCTTCAGTCTGGGCAACTTGGTGAGACCACGTCTCTATAATAAATCAGAAAATCAACTGGATGTGGTGGCATGCACCTGTAGTTCCAGCTACTTGGAAGGCTTAGGCAGAAGGATCACCTGAGCCCAACAGGCCAAGGCTGTGGTAACCCTGAATGTGCCACTGCACTTAAGCCTGGGTGACAGCGTGAGACTCTGACTCAGGAAAAAAAAAAAAAGACAGAGGCTGGGCACAGTGGGAATCCCAGCACTTTGGGAAGCAGAGGTGAGAGGATTGCCTGAGCCCAGGGGTTCGAGACCAGCCTGGGCAACTTGGTGAGACCTTGTCTCTACGATAAATCAAAAAATTAGCCAGGCGTGGTGGCACATGCCTGTGGTTCCAACTACTTGGAAGGCTGAGGTGGAAAGATCTCCTGAGCCCAGCAGGTTGAGGCTGCGGTGGCCATGGGCATGCCACTGCACTCCAGCTTGGGTGACAGTGAGACTCCAACTAAAAAAAAAAAGGCAGGAAAAAAAAAGATGCTTAATGTTATAAACATCTACAGACACTTCACTGCTCCCATGGGTGTGGAAGCCAAAGCCATGAAGGTAGTAGAACTTTTATTTAAGACATTTTATGCAAAACTTTAATATTTTACTCATAATAAAGTGGAATTGGGAGAAATTCCATGAGAGTTTTACCACCACAGGTCTTCTGCTACCTGCACCCATCACCACGGGTAGCATCAAGTCTCACACACATGAGGGGCAGGGACTAGGCTTGGGGTCCCAGGGCAGGCTGTGGGACGGGCCTGGTCCTGGAGAGGACTGGTCAGATAACATCTCCTGGAAGACTTGCAGATACGTATTCCATCCTCCAGGCTCAGGATGCGGTAGGCTGGCACTGGCTCTTTCCAGCTTTGTCCAGAATGTTAGGATCCAGTTCTTCCTGAGAGGAGGAGCCCTCGGTGTTAGGGCTTCTAGAGGCTGAGCTAGGGGAATTACCTGGGAGGAGGAGGAGCTCGGTGCTCTGGGGCAATCGAGTGGGTGGCCCTCAGGGCCCTTGTCACAGAAGCTGTTCTCTAGGGTCTTGATAAACGTCTGCCATATGCTATCCTATCACACCCTTCCTCCCCCAGCAGGCGGGACTGATCAAGGATGACAGACCTTCCAGAGTTGCATAGCTAATGGGGTTTTGGGATGCTTGGCTGCCTCTGACTTTGTTTCTCCCAGATGGGATGGGCTCCCTCCCTCTGTGCTCTCCCTAAAGCATCTCTGGGAACTTTCTCCTCTGACATGTGAAACGGCTGTGAATGTTTGACCCATTGGATGTGCATTTTCTAAAATACAGTAGACCACTTTTTGTTTTCTGAGACAAAATGTATGGAAATTAACAAATATCTTTTTTTTGAAAGCAGGATTTATCGAGAGGACAGAAAAGCTCTCACAGCAAGAGGGACCAGAGGACGTTACCCCTCCCCCCTTTTTTTAAAAGACCTGGTCTGGCTCTGTCACCTGTGCTGGAGAATGGTGGTTCAATCATAGCTCACTGTAGCCTCTACTTCCTGGGTTCAATCTCCCTGCTTCAGCCTCCTGAGTAGCTGGGACTATAAGCGTATGTTACCATACCCAGCTACTTTTATTTTTATTTTTATAGCAACTAGGTCTTGCTCTTTTGTCCAGAGTGGTCTTGAACTCTTGGCCTCAAGCCATCCTCCTACTTCATTCTCCCTAAGTGCTAGGATTACAGGTGTGCACTACTGCACCTAGCAGAAGTTAACAAAATGTCTTAAAATAATTTTACTTCTTTTAAATATTCAAACTAATTTTTTGTGAATTGAATGTCAACTTTGGCCCTGTGCTATAAATTAATGGAATGCATAGGACTTAACTTTACCCATAAACCATATGACCCCAGGATTCAACATGATTAAAAGTACTTACAATGTCACCTTTTAGGGCTTGATCTCCTTTTTTATGTCATGTGACTTTCCTCATTGATGTTGACTTCCTTATTGATGTTCACTTCTTTTCCCTTTTCCAGTTGTGAATTCCAGCTGTGCATTTGGAGTTAAGAGCCCTGGATTTTTTCTTTGCATTAGTCAGGATTCTCTTGGTGGCACATGCTAGAAACCCAACTGTGAATAGCATCAGAAAGAAGGGGTTTGCAGCCCATGGTTAACGTCTTGTGTTTGGTCTGCCATCTATCTCTCGTTGGTTCCAGGCTCCAGGTAGGTTCAGTTCACACAGAGTGTCAGCAGCGTGGCTCAGGGAGGGTGGTGGGCATGGCATAGGGAGATGGGGTCTCGCAAAGAGGGAGGGGAGGGTTCTTCACTCCACTCAGTGGAGTTGATGATCTTCCTGGCAGGAGGCTGTCTCCGTCCTGGCTTGCGCCCTGCTCTCTGAGTAGCATGGCTGAACATCCTGGATTTCATAGATGCAGTCTTCTAGGAAAGGAGCCACCTATACCATGGGCAAGGGACCACAGCCGTGCTCACACTTGGACTAAGGGTGGGAGCTAGCTGGACTTTCCTTCTCTCAGGGGATGAGACAGCTCTCTCATGAGGTGCTAGGACAGGGACCCAGATAACTGACATGCCACTTGAAGGTGACAGGGTCTCACAACCGCCCCTTCTGCTTTCTGGGGCCACATGCATAAGTGAGTCCCGTGAAGGGAAGTCTGACAAGAACTTGAGGGTCAGCATCTTAAGGAAGAAATGCTGATGAATGGGAGTAGCCCAGCTGTCCTCACCTGCTGTGGTCTCAATATTCACATCCTTCTGAAATACGTACATAGGCATCCTAATGCCAAGATGGTGGCATCAGGAGGTGGCCTCTTTGAAAGGCAAGAAGACTGTGAACACAAAGCCCTCATGATTGGGATGACTGTTCTTATAAAGGGACCCCACAGAGCTGCCTCTCCTCCAGGACAGGAGGACATCTCGAGGAGGTGCCGTCTGTCAACCAGGAAATAGGTCCTCATCAGACATGACCTGCCAAAGCCTTGATCTTGGACCTCCAGTCTCCAGAACTTGAGAAATAAATATCTGTTGTTTAGAAGACATCCGGTCTATGGTCTTTTGTTAGAGCAGCCTGAATAGGCTAAGAAAAAATTCAAGAAACATTTGTTAAATGCAATGTTAGGCTATTGGAGTACTGACGGGAATAAGACGGAGAATAAAAGCATGTGGACTCTGATGGTGTGTCCAGGGCACCCTCAGATGCATCCAGCAAGTGGCTCTGACTCTGCGTCTTCGTGGTATTTAGTTTGCACAATTACTGATTTGCTTTGCTGGTTCTTGGCGATGCTCCTGACACACCAGATGTAGGGACATGGGGTGTTTTAAGGCTCCGAGACACTTGCCACAAATTGCTTCCACTAATTGTTGCAGTAAACGTGTAAGACAGTTATTATTACACACATTTACAGCCCTCACGGTGGTGAATCGAGATCTGAGTGTGGTCCTCCAAATTCTTAGACAGGGTCACCCCCCAGGTCCTTCCTCCTCCTGGCCAGGTTGCAGCCCATGCCAGGTGTGTGTTATTTATACTTGGACACATGCTGTGCAAAAAGATGGGCACCCTGCAGTTATCCATGTAGTGTGGACGTAGTGCACATCTGCGGTAATGGCTATAAATAAGCCCCAACTTGCCGACGAGGCACGGCTCCTCTTTTAGGTCGGCAATTCTTCCTACAGTAACCCTAAATAAGATAAAATCTGGGGAAAACTTGAATAGTTTTTGGAATTAAAAAAAAAAGTCAAACACATACACACACACTCACAAAAAAATCCCCTATGGGGACTGCCCACGTCCCTTCCTCCATGACTAGTGAACTCTTGAATGAGGTTCCCAGGCTGGCAGATGGTACAATCACTCATAGAAACTTAAGTAGCTATTAGAGATGCATCTGGAAGTATCTGTTTATGTGACCAGGAACCGGTAGCTCAAAGGGATTGAAAACATGTCTGAGAATTTACATCTAAACATTAAAACTCGGGGCAGAAAGCCTGGTGTTGAGGCAGGGCAGGGGAATGTCAGTGCCCTGCCCTCTTTTCTGGATCAGGAGCTAAATTGTCACACCCAGTTTCCTGGGAAAAGAAAAGTGCACTTTGGGACCCAAAACTGACACTTTCACATTTTGTGTTTTTCCCCCCAATTTGAATAAGACGTGATTTCCTCCTAGGACCAGGCTGGTGATTTATGATGCAGGTGTCAATTTGGGGAGAGGCAGTCTGATGTGTCTAATTATAGCATCTCCTCGGGCCTTAAATGGAAGGGACAGGCGCGTCGGAGGAGAAATTAGCTCTGCCTTCCCGAGCCAGCGTGTGGGTGACTGTGAGCCGGTGGCCAGAGTGTCTCTCTCTCCTTTGCCATCTTCCCTTCTCTCTGGGTAAGCGTCTTTTTCTCCTTTTCTGTTCTAATTCGTGGCTTTGCAGGGAGGAATCACAACTTCTTCAAAAGCTGGTTGCACTCGCTGTCCTAAGTGGACCTGCTTAGGGTAAAGGCGAGACGCCAGCACCCTCCCTTGCGGGCACCCTTTCCTACAGAAGGAAGAGCCCCATGTTCTGAGGTCTGAGCTGCTTTCGCCAGATGTTATGCTCAGGCAGTGTTTTCTTTATTTCCCAAAGTCACGCTATTTGAACATCCCTTCGGAATACTTTGGGTCTCAACCCCAATTTTCGCAGCATTGCCCTGAAGGTCCCAAGTCGGTTGATTGATGTCTGCAATTTTCACGATCTTCTCAGAAATGAAATGCTCCATGAGGAGAGGGCAGATTTGAAAAGGTGTGAAATAAAAAACTGGATATTTTCTGAAGTGAAAAAAGAAAGAAACAAGGGTCATTGAGCTTAGACCTCGACTAGGTTATCTAGGGAATGGGAAAAGGCAGCAATGCTTTTTGTAAGGTAGGACGGTCACGGTTTTGCCAGAAAATAACAGTTTTCTCCTGGTTGTTTTCTTCTTGGTGCCTCTGGATATGTTATGATTCTGCAGAATTTTCATCTCAATTCCACTGACAGAGCCTGTGCCACCCTCAGTCCTGCCCGCAAACCATCTCTACTGAGAAAGACAGTGAGGCTAGGTGGCTGTGCGGAGGGGAGTCAAGGGTACTAGAAACACCCAGATAGCTCTATCTCCATGGCTCACCTCTTTTTTCTTACTAAATAGATGTGGAGCAAAGATGATTTAAGGTATTATTTAATAATCTGAGTTTCTAGATAAAGCCTGTCTTAGGAGCTGAGTGCTTGGTCACTTGAGGCACAGGCCAATGCTGTGTACCAATGAATCTCTCTTCTTCCCTCTAGAAAGGCTTTGATTTTGTCTGGTTACTGACGTTGATGTTTTTAGCTATGCTGACAACAATGTCTTTCATCAAGTGGAAGTCAAGGTTTTGCGTGTGAAACGTCTTCACAGATTACAGAGCTGTCCCTGGTGACATGAGACATGGGCTCCACACATCCTTTGCAGGAAGGAACCAGGATGGGCGCATCACAGACACAGTTCCTGCACTGAGGACAGGCTCACGTTTCGTTTGGGTGTCACGATTCCTAAACGTGTCAGGAGCGTTCTGGGCGTGGCTGGGAGCAGAGCTCTGGTGGAAAGTGGGCTGGGCACAGTCCGGAGGACCGGCTGGCGCCTCTGCCGGGCTGTGCACTGCCCAGTGACCAGCAGGTCATATTCCTCTGGGGACGGTCTGTGCTAGTGGGGCAGCGCCGCTCTGGTGTTAGTTACACATGCACTGTTGGGACGGGAAGGAGTGTTTGTTGCCACCTAGCTCAGTCCCTTGGTTTTACAGGAAAGCAGACTGGGACCCTCAGAGCTGAAGGTTGCTCAAGGTTGCTGTGTCCCCACTGGGGTCCAGGCCTCCCAAACCCCTGTGCCCCAGGGGATTCACATCCAAATGCCCTTTATGAAAATGGTGGTTTTTTTTTTTTGCTTTTCTTTGTTTGTGTGGATGGGAGGGGGAGCATTTAGCACATCTGGGATGGTTTCTTAAAAAGAAGGCTCTCCATGTAGACAATGAAAGGGCATGGGTGCTGACTGGCCCTGCTGTTGTCCCTTTCTTCATAGTATAATAAGTAGCATTGGTTGAGCATCCCAAATTCAAAAATCTAAAATTTGAAACTTTTTGAATGCTGATGTGATATTCAAAGGAAATAAACACCAGGACATTTAAGATTTCAGATTTTTGGATTTGGGACGCTCATCCGGTAAGGAAAATGCAAACATTCCAAAATCTGCAAAAATCAAAACCCGGAACACTTCTGGCTGAAGCATTTTGGATAAGGGACACTAAGCTGGGGGGTGAGTTTGGACAAGTTTTCTCCAGGGTCTTTTCACTCAGAAATGCCCCTTGACTCCCAGGCTGTGGCCACAGGGCACGTGCTGAGCCAGCAGGGAAGAGCTTCCAGAAGATGTCATCTCGCGCTAGGCTGGGGCAGGGACAACTGGGGAAGTCCTGGAACACAGAGTCCACTGAGGAGCAGAGATGGTGGCAGAGCACACATGTGGATGGGCGTGCCTTGTGGTCCCGCTGAGTCTCTGGGAGCTAGATGGGGTCACAGAAGGCAGGTGGGTTTGAGGCCACTGGCATGAAAGTCAGATTCACAGAGGACTTGAGCTGGCTGCCCCTGAGCCAGGAGCTCTGAGACGTTTCCACCCTTGAAATCCGATGGTTCTGGTTCAGGCTTGGCTGGCACAAGGCCAGTGACCCAAATGTTTGTGGAAAGAAAAATAGAACTGAGGGTACTGCATTTTAGAGCCTTTGATGCCTCCTGATTTTGATGGCCCCAAGCACAACATTTAATGAAGTGAGCAGATAATAAATGTAGAAATCAATGCAAGACAACACCCAAAGACACCTTGAGGGGCAAATTACTATGGATACCTAGGAGTCAGAATGAGGAACACAGGAAATGTGTGCACTTGACTCAGCTTCACGCTGCTAATTGCTGCAAAGTATATGCTCCTCACACATGAAGTGTCTGAGGACTTCCAGGCCCACACAGCCGTGTTGAGGCGTCAGTGACGTGTTGGTGCTAACTGTGCACACATGGTGGGCGGGTTGTTCCAAGCTAGTTGGAGGGCAGCCGGTCATCAACCTATAGAGACCTGAGTCACTTCTATCATCCCAAATGAGAGCACGGCTCTCAAAAAGGGTGGGTGATTCTCTCTTGAGGTGATGGCTGCCATGGATTAAAAGGTTCAAGTTCGCTTGTTCTCACCTATGACCTAGGCCAGATTTGGACTCTTTCCTTTGCCATGAAAGACAAACACATTTGAAGGTTAACTCAACATAAGTGCAAGTAAATGCCATGGTGAGGGGACATGATGGGGAGTGTCCGTGTGTTCTGCTGTCATGGAATTGCCTCTGTTAGTCCAGGTAGAGAAGAAAGTCTCGGGCAGGAGTACACTTGGGGCAGTTTATGGATTCTGGTAGGTTTCTTTTTTTTTTTTTTTTTTTTTTTG